>NW_028120613.1:0-148719 GCF_965178545.1 Coloeus monedula | reverse complement strand
CTTCCCAGCTCCGTTCCCTTCCCTGGACTGGCTCCAGCCCCTCCATGTCCCTCTTGTCCCAGAGCTGCCCCCAGCACTGGAGGTGCCCCAGCAGTGCCAGCACAGGGACGGGCACTGCCCCGGCCCTGCTGTCACCCCAAGGTGGCACAGCCCAGGTGCCCTTGGCTTTGCCCACCTGGGCACACCCAGCTCGTGTCCAGCTGCTGTCCCCAGCACCCCCAGGGCCTTTCCCAGTTTTCCAGCCCCTGTTCCCCCAGCCTGGAGTGTTCCACGGTGGCCCAGGTGCAGGAGGCGGCACCATCTCACTCCATGGTGGGATTTTTACATTCCTTTCATTTTGCCACTCCGAACGCTTATGCAGCTGCATCTGGGCTGGAAAAGTCACTTTTTTACTGGTGTAGCTACTCAGGAGATCTGTGATAACTCTGTTATCCAAGAACAGGGAAGGATGTGTGATGTCCAAGGCCCTGTGCCAGCAAATCCCAGTTTTTGTGGTGTCTGTTCTCCCCCAGCACAGTTTGATGAGATTTGTCCAAAACAGCTTTCCTGGGGAAGCTCTTCGTTGTGTGGTCATTAAGGGAGAAATGGAAACAATGCTGAGCATGCGCGGTGTTGTGGGAAGGGAAGCGCAGGAGCAGTGCTGTGCCTGGTTACGTCATGTGGTGTTGAAGGGCGGGGCGGAGCCGGGCAGCGCTGCGCATGCGCACTGGCTTTACCCGCCCGGTGCTGTTGCTCTGTGGGTACCGTCGGGCGCTGCCCGGGAGCGGCTTGGGAGCGCCGGGTTCGGTTCCCGGCTGCGGCAGCGGTGGGCGAGGGTTGTGGTGACAATGGAGGAGGGCGGCTGTTGCTGTGGCTGCAGCGGGGTGGAAAGTGAGCGGAGAACGGCGACGCAGCGTGTGCCGGGAAAAGACCCGAGGGGGGGCGGCCCCGGAGCAGAGCCGGGCGGGAGCGGGCGGCGGGGGCTGCGCGGGGTGAAGGCGGTCCCGGCGCGGGCGCGGAGCCGGGGAGGAGCTGCGGGGCTGGGGCTGGGGCCGGGGCCGGGGCTTGCGGGCGGCACGGCGGGACCTCCCTGCAGAGCCTTTCCTGGGAAACAAAACCTGGAGTTTGTCCCACCTCGGCCCCGTGGCAAGGGGCAGCGCAACCGAGGGGAGCAGCGCCTGAGCAGGGGCGGCAGTGTGCGGGCGCAGGGAAGACGCGGCTGGTGCTGGAGCGAGAACGTGCAGGTTTCTTACATTTAAATGAACGTGGAAAGCAGGGAGAGAGGTGGTATAAAAGCACCGGGTGCTCGGGCAGGTGAGACAGGACTCAGGGGAGGGAGTCGCTTTCCTGAGCTCCTGAAGTTCCACTTGACTCTCTCAGGAGCACTCGTGAGAAGTTTCCCATTTGGAGTTGGGCTCGAAAAAGAAGGAACTTGAAACTGCTTCTTCTGATAAATCCATAAGTATGGGAGGCCCTATGAAGCCCACGGGTGTAAGCAGCCAATAACTCCCACGAGTATTTTAACTACTAAAAATAGCAACTTTTATTTCTTCTGCACACAAACGACTTGGCTGTCCTGTGCAGGGTTCACTGAGGCTGTGAATTGCAATCCAGGGCATCTTCAGGCTCCTGGTGCTCGGGACTGTGGCGTTTGGTGTGCAGAAAAGATCCCAGGCTGTCCAGCTTGGGTGTGGATGTGCATTTCCACAGTTCCTCAGAGTGGGAAAAGGCCAAGAGGGTGATGGGAAGGCCTTTCTTCTAGGCCTGGGCATCCTCAAGACACCTCAAGGATGTTTTTTAAATGTTTGTTGTCTTTTGTTTCCCAGCCCAGGGCTGAGCTGGAGAACGGGTGGAGACAGTGGCAAGCGGGAGTCCCATGTTTACATCTGCCCTTGGATTCCAGTTTCTTCCAGTGGGTCTGTGCTGCCCGAAGTACAAAAGAAGGAGGTGTTGGAGTACCTGTTTGTTCACCTGTTGAGCTTGGAAGAGATGCTGAGTGTGAAATTCCAGGGGTGCCAGCTCCTTGCGAGCTGTTGGTTGCTCAGGAGATTGGGTCGGGGAAAGGGGGGGAGAGTCCGAGCACAGCACAGTGGTAGGAGCTGGATCTCAATCTAAGGCATCTCAAAGCCTGATAAGCTGGAAAGAAGACTTTGCTGTGTTAATGCACAATTACATTTTTGTGCAATTTTTTGAAATTAGGGCTGGGATCAGTCTGGGGAGGTTATCTGGCCCAATTCCCTGTGCCCTGCTTTGCCATGAGGAATGGATGCCTGACCTCTTTGCAGAGAGCTGCTGCTGCTAAAGATTTCTCAGTTTCTATAGTGAATTTATCCCAGTACTTTGCTGCTATAAAGAAATCTCCTCTTGCTGCCATTTCCCCTTATTACATTTAAGATCAGCTCCAGCTGAGTTAGAATTTAATCCCGACCTTTCCCCCCTTTTTTTTTTCCCAAGAGGCCTCAGCTATCTCGCTATTTCTTTCCTCTCTCACCCTCCAGGTCCTGTTTTTCAGACCTCGTTCTTTCCTTATAAAACCCTTGATAACCCATTCCCCACTTAAGGCTTTGTTGTATCCTTGTTTTGCTACCTTCTGGGTGCTATGGATGAAGGTCTGGCTTTGAGGAGCACACCCTGCTCCCTTTGCTCAAGGGATTGCAGTTATTCCAATCTCCTGCTGCTGAGGGCTTCCTTAGGCTCTTGCTGAAATGAAAAATATCCAGGAAGTTTTTCCTTTTTTGAGATTAGACTGGTTTCTGCAGGTCCTTGAGATGTGACCATGATGGTTAAAAACCCACAGTGCAAATGAAGGTTTCTCCTGTCTTCCCCCTTGCCCCCCACCTGCTCCATGCACAGTTCATTACTTTGTAATCACAACTGCTAAGGAAACCTTTCTAATCCTGTCAATTGGCAATGCAACTGCTTTTAAATTCTGGTTTAAAATAGGTTTTGAAGTCAGGCTCTGCCCTTGCTATTGATTTGAATTCTTGACTGAGTAAATTATTGGTGCTTAACAAGCCCTTTGTTGCTTTAAAGCCTTTCTCCAAGGGTCAGAGAATAACACTGACAGGGAGTGAAGGAGCGCTGCCCAGTAGTTGCTTAGAAACGGAGTGTGTTAAACCCGGTTTCTTTAAAAGCAGTTTTGAGTAAGTGAAATTCAGGCACTTGAATTACTTTGGGAAATGGTCCATTTAGGATAGATCCACACTGACAGAAGCTGTTTATCTGAGGTCAGTACATGCTTTGATCAGTGCAGGGCCTTCCCCTCAAGAAATGCATGAGCCAAGCCCAGCAAGGTAGAGGAAAAGACACAAGTTCAGCTTAGGGAGCTGCACAGGTGAAATCCCATGGATGTGCCTGGAGCATGGCCCTCCCCAGCAGCTTTTCTTACAGTTAAATTCTTTAAAAAGCTAAAAGCTGATGCTCAGTACTTTGGGATCTGGCTCAAAACTGTGGAGAGGATAAACTCCCTTACTGGAACTCAGGCAGTGGAGTGCTCACAAGCCAGCAACCACATTGCTTCTTGTTCAGCTTCAATTCAACGTTGGCTTTTTGTTGTTGTTTTGGTTGGTTGGCTGGTTTTAAAGTATTCCTAGAGATGCTACAAGTGGAAGAAGAGAACAGAAATAGAGTGGAGCACCACTGGCACAGTAACTGATATTTTACTGTTCCTCTTTTTCTTTTAAAAATTTATGTAGATAACATGAACTTTTAAACTCTGTGACTTGGGAGAAACACTCTTTTTTCTCCCTCTCTTTGGAAGAGATATGCAAGTCCTGAGCCGTTGGGCCAATGCTTGCTGCATTTTGTTTACGATTTTACAATCAAACAAGGGGCTGATAAGATTGACAAGGAAGATACAACTCAGGAGCTCACTAGGCAGCAGCCTCCAAACTCTTTGGGTGATGCAATAGAGTCTGAAGACTGTTTTCCAGTGCGAGATTAATCCATAATAACATGCTCACTGACATAAAAGTCACTTCTTATAAGCCACTTCTTATTCCCTGAAGTGCAGGAGCTGAGGTGTTTGACAAAGCCTTGGCAGAATGATGAAGTATGTCCCTGTCAGATTTCTCCTGCTAGCAAGAGCAATCCATCTTCTTTAAGGGTTTTGTTCCTTTGGGATTGTGTGTAGTTTAGAGGGAGAACAGTACCCAGAAGCATTAATTATTTAATCTGCACTGCTTTTTTCCTCGACGTGTGAGGTCTGAGTATTGTGCTGGGAAGTGGGGCCAATAAAATTTCTGGGAGTCAGACTTGGAGCTTGAAAGTTTTAGAATTAACACTGGAGACTCAGCTCTCTCTATGGTCAGAAGAGGGGGAGACACCTTCCTTCAGGATGTCTCTCCAGGGAATGCTTTTGCAAAGTTTTCTCTCGTAACGGCTGAAGTCTTGCCTCTCCCTGAAATTGCGGTGTAGGTCCCACTGGAGGCAGTAAATCTCTCAAATGTATGAGCTTGGGCCTACACACCTGCTAAGGTGTGACTAGAGGTGTGAGAGCTTTTGCAAATGAATTTGGAATAATGAGAATCATAGAACCACTGAGGTTGGAAAAGCCCTCTAAGGTCATCGAGTCCAACGTGTGCCCAATCCCTACCTTGTCACCCAGCCCAGAGCACTGAGTGCCATGTCCAGGTGTTCCTCGGACACCTCCAGGAACGGGGACTCCAAACCTCCCTGGGCAGCCCCTGCCAAGGCCTGACCACCCTTTCCAGGAAGAAAGTCCTCTTGATGTCCAACCCTGGTGCGGCTTGAGGCCGTTTCCTCTTGTCCTGTTCCTGGTTGCCTGGGAGAAGCAGCCAATCCTCACCTGGCTACACCCTCCTGTCAGGGAGTTGTAGAGAGCAAGGTCTTCTCTGGGCCTGTTCTTCTTAGGACTGGTATGGAATCACTATTTTGCATTAAAGGACAATAAGCAGATGTTTTGAAAAAATACTTTGAAATGTTTTTGCATTGCCCTGGAAATCTGCCAAGAAATGGAGTTGCTTACCAGGTTAGGTGTTCTTGCCTGCAGCTTCCCAGGGGCTGCTGGAGGTGGGATGAGGCTATTGCAGAGGAATTACAAGTACGTGGTTTCTCACTCAGGAGACTCTGGGTTTACTGTAGTTATGGGACTGGTTTTCCAGACTAGAGGAACCCCTTAAAGGACTGCAGAGGGAGGTGGAGATGGGATTTGGGGTTTGCATCCCCACCTCCTGAGCACACATGGGGTTAGATGCCCCTTGGCAGAGCTGTAAGGTGTAATGTGGGCAGCAGCTCCTCCTCTCTTTGGGGGCCTAAATTGAAACGCTCAGGAGCCAAATCACCTCTGAGCTGCTCTGTTGTGAGCAGGAGAGGAAGGGACACCTCCAAAGGCCACACAGCTCACTCATAGTCAGAAAAATCCTACTGCTGAACCTGGAACCCCCCCAAGGACGCCCGGGACCCCCCGGGCCCCTCTGTGATCCTCGACAATGCACCCCCCCATCATCAGACCATGCAGTGTCCCCCAGTGTTCTGCCAGTGGGAGCACTGGAAGAGATACTGGGAACACTGGGAGGGAACTGGGAGGAAACTTCCCACCACTCTCCAACGTGCAGCAGCCCCAAGTGCGACCAGTGAGGCGGAGGAAGTGCTCCTAGTGCCCCGCCCCCGCCCCCCCCCCAAAAAAAAAGTTGGGGGGGGTGCGGGGGGGAGTACGAGAAGAAAAAGGATTTAAATGGAGGAGAAAACAGTTTCTGTAACTGTGTTTGAACTTAGGAGGATCCCACTTCATCTACGATTTGGAAGGTCTCAATTGAAGGAACACACATTTTCATGATTTTGTATCTCAATTGGCAGGGAATCACCGTTTTCCATTATTTTTGTATCTAAATGGAAGAAGAAAGCCTTTATGGTGCTGTTTGATGGATTTGAATTGAGGGAAACCGCCCCATTTTCATCATCTTAAGGTTAAAATTGAGGGCAAAACACCACCGTCCCTGGTTTTAAAGGGCTTCCCTTGAGAAGAACCTCTTTATGTGCCATTATAAGAGTTCCATCGAGGGGGGACCCTCATTTGAAGGGACCTTCAGAGAGGAAAAATGTGTCCAAAAGACCCCAAAATGGTGTTTCTTGAGGGAAATTGAAGAGGGAGCTGCATTTCCCCTCATTTTAGGAGGCAAAATTGAGCAAAACTCCTCCTTGATTCACTTTTTATTTGGGTTTAAATTTAGGGGAGACCCTCCTTATGCATCAATTACGGGTCTAAATTGAGAGGGAACCTCCGTTTTCCCCTTGATTCAAGGCTTTGAAATGGCGACTAAAGGGAGTTTTCCCTTAATTCATTAAGAAATTGAAAAAGAACAGTAAAGATGAGCTGGCGCTGCCGGTTTGGACTCAATTTATCTGTCGGGATTGCAAACTCCGACAGACACCGAGCGCCGACGGACGCCCAGCAGTGACTGTGTCACGCCCCGACAGATCAAACAGGGGCTGGAAGCTCCATGGAGCAGCTCAGCGCCTGCTCCACTCTTGCCCCCCAAAGCCCGGGATGGACCGGCGGGTCTGGACACATCCCCATTGAGGAGGGGCAGAGCCGCTGCTCGGGGGCCCCGGGGGATCCTTTATCCCCCTCGTGCAGCTGCGAGCTGCCGAGGAAAAAGTCCTCGTTCCTAGGCTTGAACCCCTGCAGCTTTACCTCTCATTCTCTTGCTCTGATTTGTTTGACAAGAAATTCAATTTATTCCCCCCAGTCGTGTTTCTTGCTCCAGTGACCGGTGAGTGATCTGTCTAGGCCCTTTTCCCGATCCTCAAGTCTTTCCTGATGTGTTCTGTTCCCTGCCCAGGGTGAGGAGGAGAGGGACAGAGCGGTTTCGCTGGCACCAGGCACCTGACCAGGCCCAGCCCACCCCAATAATCCCTGCGATAATTCACGCCACCATTACCCAGGCGCGCGGCGGGTCCGGCTCCGCGGGCAGGCGGCTACAGTAGTTCAAAGTGGGCAAACTGGGACGGAGTGAGAGGAAGCAGGTGGTGCCGGTGGGTGAAATGTCTCTGCTGCGACCTGCCTGGGAAAGGAGGAGGGAGAACCTGGTGCAAAGTAAAGGGGAGAGAAAGAGGGACAAGGCTGGAGCTGTGGAAGGAAGCGGAGATGGCCAAGGGGCAGCTGAGCATTTTGCTTTCCAACTCTGTGGGGGGGAAAGAAAGCGCTGTCAAATCCATCCAGGAAAACAGAGGAGAAATAGCATGTGGTGGGAATCGCCGGCAATTTGGATTCAATATGTCTGTCTGAACTGCAAACGCCGACAGACACCGAGCACCGCTGGACGCCTGCTGGCGTTGCCGTGTGTCCTGCTCCGGCGGCAGCCCGCCTGTCGAGGCCCCCAGCAGCAGCTGCCCGGGGGCTGCGGATCGCGCAGCAGCCAATCGGAAGCGTCGCAGCGTCCGGCAGCCAATAGGAGCCCTGGCCACTCCGGCAGCCAATGGAAAGCGCCGTTACCTGAGGGACCAGGCACAGCTCGAAGCCCCTCACAGCTGCTTCGTTTTTTGGGACATTTGTGGAAAGCTCGGAGTTCTATTTTTTTTCTTTACCTTACCTCTTCCAGGACAGGAGGGATTCCGGCGCGGGGGATATCATGCCTCGGGCGCTTCTGGGCGATTTTGAGGCGGGGGGAGCCCACCGCGGCAGTGGCGGGAAAAGGGGGTGCGGAGTATAAAAGGGGGCGCCGGCGTCGCGGCCCCTCAGTCGGGGGGCGGCGGCGGCGGCGGCAGGAGCTCCGCGGGCTGGCCCGGATGCGGGGACGCCGCCCTGTGCGGCCGAAGGCGCCGGCCCTGAGGCGCGGAGAGAGCGGCGTGGCAGCCGCGCATCGGCTCCGTCATCGGCAGCGCCGCTTCGTGCCGGTAGGGAGCGGGAGAACGCGGCGGCGGGCGGCGGGTGGTGAGTGCCGTCGGCGAGACGGGGCTTGGGCCGCGTGCGGTGTGCGATCTCCCGAGAGCAGCGGGGAGGCCCCCGGGGAGCGGCGGCGGGCGGGGCGCTGTGGGAGCCGGCGCATGTCCCCGAATGAGGCGCCCGGCGCAACGCGCGAGGTGCCAATGAAATAAAATAGAAAACGGTAAAGTGCTATAGAGGAGCCGCACCTAGAGGGCTCTCGGCCCCTGCCCCGTGTCACTAAGGGAGCTGCACCGCGGGAGCGTCGGGGCAGCGCTGCTGGTTAAACAGAGCAGCACGGAAAGGCTGGGAAACGTGAGCGGAATAAAATATTGAGAATGGTCTAAGAAATACTCAAAAGGTACAGCAGCAGGAGTGGCCGCTGCGTGGGTTCACTAAAAGAGCTGCACCGCGGCACCTTTGGGGTGGTGTTGATGGTAAACGTGCGGCACGTAAAAGGACTGGAGGTGTGAGGGAAATAAAATATAGAGAAAGGTCTGAGAAATAATAACAACACCGCAGCAGGAGTAGCCACTTCCTCAGGATAAAATGAGCTGCACCGCGGCGCACCCGGAGCAGGGGCGCTGCTTCAAAGGTGTCACGGCAAAGGTCGAATCTGTGAAGGGTATAAAATAAAATGGTCGAAAATCCTTTAAAAGTACTGCAGCAGGAGTGGCTGCTGCCCCGTGTCACTAAAAGAGCTGCACCGCGGGAGCGTCGGGGCAGCGCTGCTGGTTAAACAGAGCAGCATGGGAAAGGCTGGGAAGTGTGAGCGCAATAAAATACTGACAATGGTCTAAGAAATATTGTAAAGGTACTGCAGCAGGAGTGGCCGCTGCCCCGCGTCACTAAAAGAGCTGCACCGCGGGACGGTCGGGGCAGCGCTGCTGGTTAAAAAGGGGTCCGGAAAGCGTGAGAGGTGTAAAGGGAATGAAATGCTGAGCATGGTAAAAGACGTACAATAAAGATACTGCTGCAGGAGTGGCCGCTGCCCCGCATCACTAAAAGAGCTGCACCGCGGGAGCGTCGGGGCAGCGCTGCTGGTTAAACAGAGCAGCACGGGAAAGGCTGGGAAGTGTGAGCGCAATAAAATACTGACAATGGTCTAAGAAATATTGTAAAGGTACTGCAGCAGGAGTGGCCGCTGCCCCGCGTCACTAAAAGAGCTGCACCGCGGGAGCGTCGGGGCAGCGCTGCTGGTTAAAAAGGGGCCCGGAAAGCGTGAGAGGTGTAAAGGGAATAAAATGCTGAGCATGGTAAACGAGGTACAATAAAGGTACTGCAGCAGGAGTGGCCGCTGCCCCGCGTCACTAAAAGAGCTGCACCGCGGGAGCGTCGGGGCAGCGCTGCTGGTTAAAAAGAGCAGCACGGGAAAGGCTGAGAGGTGTAAAGGGAATGAAATGCTGAGCATGGTAAACGAGGTACAATAAAGGTACAGCAGCAGTTGTGGCCGCTGCGTGGGTTCACTAAAACAGCTGCACCGCGGGACCTTTGGGGTGGTGCTGATGGTAAACGTGCGGCACGTAAAAGGACTGGAGGGGTGAGGGAAATAAAATATAGAGAAAGGTCTGAGAAATAATAACAACACCGCAGCAGGAGTAGCCACTTCCTCAGGATAAAATGAGCTGCACCGCGGCGCACGTGGGGCAGGGGCGCTGCTTCAAAGGTGTCACGGCAAAGGTCGCATCTGTGAAGGGTATAAAATAAAATGGTCGAAAATCCTTTAAAAGTACTGCAGCAGGAGTGGCTGCTGCCCCGTGTCACTAAAAGAGCTGCACCGCGGGAGCGTCGGGGCAGCGCTGCTGGTTAAAAAGGGCTCCGGAAAGCGTGAGAGGTGTAAAGGGAATGAAATGCTGAGCATGGTAAACGAGGTACAATAAAGGTACAGCAGCAGGTGTGGCCGCTGCCCCGCATCACTAAAAGAGCTGCACCTCGGGAACGTCGGGGCAGCGCTGCTGGTTAAAAAGAGCGGCACGGGAAAGGCTGAGAGGTGTAAAGGGAATGAAATGCTGAGCATGGTAAACGAGGTACAATAAAGGTACTGCAGGAGGGGTGGCCGCTGCTCCTTGTCACTAGAAGAGCTTCTCCGAGGCGCCGGTGGGGCTGCGCCGTTCCCGCCTCGGGCGCTTCTGGGCGATTTTGAGGCGGGGGGAGCCCACCGCGGCAGTGGCGGGAAAAGGGGGTGCGGAGTATAAAAGGGGGCGCCGGCGTCGCGGCCCCTCAGTCGGGGGGCGGCGGCGGCGGCGGCAGGAGCTCCGCGGGCTGGCCCGGATGCGGGGACGCCGCCCTGTGCGGCCGAAGGCGCCGGCCCTGAGGCGCGGAGAGAGCGGCGTGGCAGCCGCGCATCGGCTCCGTCATCGGCAGCGCCGCTTCGTGCCGGTAGGGAGCGGGAGAACGCGGCGGCGGGCGGCGGGTGGTGAGTGCCGTCGGCGAGACGGGGCTTGGGCCGCGTGCGGTGTGCGATCTCCCGAGAGCAGCGGGGAGGCCCCCGGGGAGCGGCGGCGGGCGGGGCGCTGTGGGAGCCGGCGCATGTCCCCGAATGAGGCGCCCGGCGCAACGCGCGAGGTGCCAATGAAATAAAATAGAAAACGGTAAAGTGCTATAGAGGAGCCGCACCTAGAGGGCTCTCGGCCCCTGCCCCGTGTCACTAAGGGAGCTGCACCGCGGGAGCGTCGGGGCAGCGCTGCTGGTTAAACAGAGCAGCACGGGAAAGGCTGAGAAACGTCAGCGCAATAAAGTATTGACAATGGTCTAAGAAATATTGTAAAGGTACAGCAGCAGGAGTGGCCGCTGCCCCGCATCACTAAAAGAGCTGCACCGCGGGAGCGTCGGGGCAGCGCTGCTGGTTAAAAAGGGGTCCGGAAAGCGTGAGAGGTGTAAAGGGAATGAAATGCTGAGCATGGTAAACGAGGTACAATAAAGGTACAGCAGCAGGAGTGGCCGCTGCTCCGCATCACTAAAAGAGCTGCACCGCGGGAGCGTCGGGGCAGTGCTGCTGGTTAAAAAGGGGTCCGGAAAGCGTGAGAGGTGTAAAGGGAATAAAATGCTGAGCATGGTAAACGAGGTACAATAAAGGTACTGCAGCAGGAGTGGCCGCTGCTCCGCATCACTAAAAGAGCTGCACCGCGGGACCGTCGGGGCAGCGCTGCTGGTTAAAAAGAGCGGCACGGGAAAGGCTGAGAGGTGTAAAGGGAATAAAATGCTGAGCATGGTAAACGAGGTACAATAAAGGTACAGCAGCAGGAGTGGCCGCTGCCCCGCATCACTAAAAGAGCTGCACCGCGGGACGGTCGGGGCAGCGCTGCTGGTTAAAAAGGGGTCCGGAAAGCGTGAGAGGTGTAAAGGGAATAAAATGCTGAGCATGGTAAACGAGGTACAATAAAGGTACTGCAGCAGGAGTGGCCGCTGCCCCGTGTGACTAAAAGAGCTGCACCGCGGGAGCGTCGGGGCAGCGCTGCTGGTTAAAAAGGGGTCCGGAAAGCGTGAGAGGTGTAAAGGGAATAAAATGCTGAGCATGGTAAACGAGGTACAATAAAGGTACTGCAGCAGGAGTGGCCGCTGCCCCGTGTGACTAAAAGAGCTGCACCGCGGGAGCGTCGGGGCAGCGCTGCTGGTTAAAAAGAGCGGCACGGGAAAGGCCGAGAGGTGTAAAGGGAATAAAATGCTGAGCATGGTAAACGAGGTACAATAAAGATACAGCAGCAGGTGTGGCCGCTGCTCCGCATCACTAAAAGAGCTGCACCGCGGGAGCGTCGGGGCAGCGCTGCTGGTTAAAAAGAGCGGCACGGGAAAGGCTGAGAGGTGTAAAGGGAATGAAATGCTGAGCATGGTAAACGAGGTACAATAAAGGTACAGCAGCAGGAGTGGCCGCTGCCCCGCGTCACTAAAAGAGCTGCACCGCGGGAGCGTCGGGGCAGCGCTGCTGGTTAAAAAGAGCGGCACGGAAAGGCTGGGAAGTGTGAGCGCAATAAAATATTGACAATGGTTTAAGAAATACTGTAAAGGTACAGCAGCAGGAGTGGCCGCTGCCCCGCATCACTAAAAGAGCTGCACCGCGGGAGCGTCGGGGCAGCGCTGCTGGTTAAAAAGGGGTCCGGAAAGCGTGAGAGGTGTAAAGGGAATAAAATGCTGAGCATGGTAAACGAGGTACAATAAAGGTACAGCAGCAGGAGTGGCCGCTGCTCCGCGTCACTAAAAGAGCTGCACCGCGGGAGCGTCGGGGCAGCGCTGCTGGTTAAAAAGAGCGGCACGGGAAAGGCTGAGAGGTGTAAAGGGAATAAAATGCTGAGCATGGTAAACGAGGTACAAGAAAGGTACTGCAGCAGGTGTGGCCGCTGCCCCGCGTCACTAAAAGAGCTGCACCGCGGGAGCGTCGGGGCAGCGCTGCTGGTTAAAAAGAGCGGCACGGGAAAGGCTGAGAGGTGTAAAGGGAATGAAATGCTGAGCATGGTAAACGAGGTACAATAAAGATACTGCTGCAGGAGTGGCCGCTGCCCCGCATCACTAAAAGAGCTGCACCGCGGGAGCGTCGGGGCAGCGCTGCTGGTTAAAAAGAGCAGCACGGAAAGGCTGGGAAGTGTGAGCGGAATAACATATTGACAATGGTCTAAGAAATATTGAAAAGGTACTGCAGCAGGAGTGGCCGCTGCCCCGCATCACTAAAAGAGCTGCACCGCGGGACGGTCGGGGAAGCGCTGCTGGTTAAAAAGGGGTCCGGAAAGCGTGAGAGGTGTAAAGGGAATGAAATGCTGAGCATGGTAAACGAGGTACAATAAAGGTACTGCAGCAGGTGTGGCCGCTGCCCCGCATCACTAAAAGAGCTGCACCGCGGGAGCGTCGGGGCAGCGCTGCTGGTTAAAAAGAGCGGCACGGGAAAGCGTGAGAGGTGTAAAGGGAATAAAATGCTGAGCATGGTAAACGAGGTACAATAAAGGTACTTCAGGAGGGGTGGCCGCTGCTCCTTGTCACTAGAAGAGCTTCTCCGAGGCGCCGGTGGGGCTGCGCCGTTCCCGCCTCGGGCGCTTCTGGGCGATTTTGAGGCGGGGGGAGCCCACCGCGGCAGTGGCGGGAAAAGGGGGTGCGGAGTATAAAAGGGGGCGCCGGCGTCGCGGCCCCTCAGTCGGGGGGCGGCGGCGGCGGCGGCAGGAGCTCCGCGGGCTGGCCCGGATGCGGGGACGCCGCCCTGTGCGGCCGAAGGCGCCGGCCCTGAGGCGCGGAGAGAGCGGCGTGGCAGCCGCGCATCGGCTCCGTCATCGGCAGCGCCGCTTCGTGCCGGTAGGGAGCGGGAGAACGCGGCGGCGGGCGGCGGGTGGTGAGTGCCGTCGGCGAGACGGGGCTTGGGCCGCGTGCGGTGTGCGATCTCCCGAGAGCAGCGGGGAGGCCCCCGGGGAGCGGCGGCGGGCGGGGCGCTGTGGGAGCCGGCGCATGTCCCCGAATGAGGCGCCCGGCGCAACGCGCGAGGTGCCAATGAAATAAAATAGAAAACGGTAAAGTGCTATAGAGGAGCCGCACCTAGAGGGCTCTCGGCCCCTGCCCCGTGTCACTAAGGGAGCTGTACCGCGGGAGCGTCGGGGCAGCGCTGCTGGTTAAACAGAGCAGCACGGGAAAGGCTGAGAGGTGTAAAGGGAATAAAATGCTGAGCATGGTAAACGAGGTACAATAAAGGTACTGCAGCAGGTGTGGCCGCTGCCCCGTGTCACTAAAAGAGCTGCACCGCGGGAGCGTCGGGGCAGCGCTGCTGGTTAAACAGAGCAGCACGGGAAAGGCTGGGAAACGTCAGCGCAATAAAGTATTGACAATGGTCTAAGAAATATTGTAAAGGTACTGCAGCAGGAGTGGCCGCTGCCCCGCATCACTAAAAGAGCTGCACCGCGGGACGGTCGGGGCAGCGCTGCTGGTTAAAAAGGGGTCCGGAAAGCGTGAGAGGTGTAAAGGGAATAAAATGCTGAGCATGGTAAACGAGGTACAATAAAGGTACTGCAGCAGGAGTGGCCGCTGCCCCGTGTGACTAAAAGAGCTGCACCGCGGGAGCGTCGGGGCAGCGCTGCTGGTTAAAAAGAGCGGCACGGGAAAGGCTGAGAGGTGTAAAGGGAATGAAATGCTGAGCATGGTAAACGAGGTACAATAAAGGTACAGCAGCAGGAGTGGCCGCTGCTCCGCATCACTAAAAGAGCTGCACCGCGGGAGCGTCGGGGCAGCGCTGCTGGTTAAAAAGGAGTCCGGAAAGCTTGAGAGGTGTAAAGGGAATAAAATGCTGAGCATGGTAAACGAGGTACAATAAAGGTACAGCAGCAGGTGTGGCCGCTGCCCCGTGTGACTAAAAGAGCTGCACCGCGGGAGCGTCGGGGCAGCGCTGCTGGTTAAAAAGAGCGGCACGGGAAAGGCTGAGAGGTGTAAAGGGAATGAAATGCTGAGCATGGTAAACGAGGTACAATAAAGATACTGCTGCAGGAGTGGCCGCTGCCCCGCATCACTAAAAGAGCTGCACCGCGGGAGCGTCGGGGCAGCGCTGCTGGTTAAAAAGAGCAGCATGGGAAAGGCTGGGAAGTGTGAGCGGAATAAAATATTGACAATGGTCTAAGAAATACTGTAAAGGTACAGCAGCAGGAGTGGCCGCTGCCCCGCATCACTAAAAGAGCTGCACCGCGGGACGGTCGGGGCAGCGCTGCTGGTTAAAAAGGGGTCCGGAAAGCGTGAGAGGTGTAAAGGGAATAAAATGCTGAGCATGGTAAACGAGGTACAATAAAGGTACAGCAGCAGGAGTGGCCGCTGCTCCGCATCACTAAAAGAGCTGCACCGCGGGAGCGTCGGGGCAGCGCTGCTGGTTAAAAAGAGCAGCATGGGAAAGGCTGGGAAGTGTGATCGCAATAAAATATTGACAATGGTTTAAGAAATACTGTAAAGGTACAGCAGCAGGAGTGGTCGCTGCCCCGTGTGACTAAAAGAGCTGCACCTCGGGAGCGTCGGGCAGCGCTGCTGGTTAAAAAGAGCGGCACGGGAAAGCGTGAGAGGTGTAAAGGGAATGAAATGCTGAGCATTGTAAACGAGGTACAATAAAGGTACTGCAGCAGGTGTGGCCGCTGCCCCGCGTCACTAAAAGAGCTGCACCGCGGGACGGTCGGGGCAGCGCTGCTGGCTAAAAAGGGGTCCGGAAAGCGTGAGAGGTGTAAAGGGAATGAAATGCTGAGCATGGTAAAAGAGGTACAATAAAGATACTGCTGCAGGAGTGGCCGCTGCCCCGTGTGACTAAAAGAGCTGCACCGCGGGAGCGTCGGGGCAGCGCTGCTG
The DNA here is from genome assembly GCF_965178545.1 of Coloeus monedula. NCBI lineage: Eukaryota > Metazoa > Chordata > Aves > Passeriformes > Corvidae > Coloeus > Coloeus monedula. The sequence continues at coordinate 133,568 of NW_028120613.1, read as the reverse complement.
GTTAAAAAGGAGTCCGGAAAGCTTGAGAGGTGTAAAGGGAATAAAATGCTGAGCATGGTAAACGAGGTACAATAAAGGTACAGCAGCAGGAGTGGCCGCTGCCCCGCGTCACTAAAAGAGCTGCACCGCGGGACCGTCGGGGCAGCGCTGCTGGTTAAAAAGGGGTCCGGAAAGCGTGAGAGGTGTAAAGGGAATAAAATGCTGAGCATGGTAAACGAGGTACAATAAAGGTACAGCAGCAGGAGTGGCCGCTGCTCCGCATCACTAAAAGAGCTGCACCGCGGGAGCGTCGGGGCAGCGCTGCTGGTTAAAAAGAGCGGCACTGGAAAGCGTGAGAGGTGTAAAGGGAATGAAATGCTGAGCGTGGTAAACGAGGTACAAGAAAGGTACAGCAGCAGGTGTGGCCGCTGCCCCGCATCACTAAAAGAGCTGCACCGCGGGACGGTCGGGGCAGCGCTGCTGGTTAAAAAGAGCGGCACGGGAAAGGCTGAGAGGTGTAAAGGGAATGAAATGCTGAGCATGGTAAACGAGGTACAATAAAGGTACAGCAGCAGGTGTGGCCGCTGCCCCGTGTCACTAAAAGAGCTGCACCGCGGGAGCGTCGGGGCAGTGCTGGGGGTTAAAAAGGGGTCCGGAAAGCGTGAGAGGTGTAAAGGGAATAAAATGCTGAGCATGGTAAGCGAGGTACAATAAAGGTACAGCAGCAGGTGAGGGCGCTGCCCCGTGTCACTAAAAGAGCTGCACCGCGGGAGCGTCGGGGCAGCGCTGCTGGTTAAAATGAGCGGCACGGGAAAGGCTGAGAGGTGTAAAGGGAATGAAATGCTGAGCATGGTAAACGAGGTACAATAAAGGTACAGCAGCAGGTGTGGCCGCTGCCCCGCGTCACTAAAAGAGCTGCACCGCGGGACGGTCGGGGCAGCGCTGCTGGTTAAAAAGGGGTCCGGAAAGCGTGAGAGGTGTAAAGGGAATAAAATGCTGAGCATGGTAAACGAGGTACAATAAAGGTACTGCAGCAGGTGTGGCCGCTGCCCCGCATCACTAAAAGAGCTGCACCGCGGGAGCGTCGGGGCAGCGCTGCTGTTGAAAAAGAGCGGCACGGGAAAGGCTGAGAGGTGTAAAGGGAATGAAATGCTGAGCATGGTAAAAGAGGTACAATAAAGATACTGCAGCAGGAGTGGCCGCTGCCCCGCGTCACTAAAAGAGCTGCACCGCGGGACCGTCGGGGCAGCGCTGCTGGTTAAAAAGGGGTCCGGAAAGCGTGAGAGGTGTAAAGGGAATGAAATGCTGAGCATGGTAAACGAGGTACAATAAAGGTACAGCAGCAGGTGTGGCCGCTGCCCCGCGTCACTAAAAGAGCTGCACCGCGGGAGCGTCGGGGCAGCGCTGCTGGTTAAAAAGAGCGGCACGGGAAAGGCTGAGAGGTGTAAAGGGAATAAAATGCTGAGCATGGTAAAAGAGGTTCAATAAAGATACTGCAGCAGGAGTGGCCGCTGCCCCGCATCACTAAAAGAGCTGCACCGCGGGAGCGTCGGGGCAGCGCTGCTGGTTAAACAGAGCAGCATGGGAAAGGCTGAGAGGTGTAAAGGGAATGAAATGCTGAGCATGGTAAACGAGGTACAATAAAGGTACAGCAGCAGGAGTGGCCGCTGCTCCGCATCACTAAAAGAGCTGCACCGCGGGAGCGTCGGGGCAGCGCTGCTGGTTAAAAAGAGCGGCACGGGAAAGGGTGAGAGGTGTAAAGGGAATGAAATGCTGAGCATGGTAAACGAGGTACAATAAAGGTACTGCAGCAGGTGTGGCCGCTGCCCCGCATCACTAAAAGAGCTGCACCGCGGGACGGTCGGGGAAGCGCTGCTGGTTAAAAAGGGGTCCGGAAAGCGTGAGAGGTGTAAAGGGAATGAAATGCTGAGCATGGTAAACGAGGTACAATAAAGGTACTGCAGCAGGTGTGGCCGCTGCCCCGCATCACTAAAAGAGCTGCACCTCGGGAGCGTCGGGGCAGTGCTGCCGGCTTAAAAGGGGTCCGGAAAGCGTGAGAGGTGTAAAGGGAATGAAATGCTGAGCATGGTAAACGAGGTACAATAAAGATACTGCTGCAGGAGTGGCCGCTGCCCCGCATCACTAAAAGCGCTGCACCGCGGGAGCGTCGGGGCAGCGCTGCTGGTTAAAAAGGGGTCCGGAAAGCGTGAGAGGTGTAAAGGGAATAAAATGCTGAGCATGGTAAACGAGGTACAATAAAGGTACTGCAGCAGGAGTGGCCGCTGCTCCTTGTCACTAGAAGAGCTTCTCCGAGGCGCCGGTGGGGCTGCGCCGTTCCCGCCTCGGGCGCTTCTGGGCGATTTTGAGGCGGGGGGAGCCCACCGCGGCAGTGGCGGGAAAAGGGGGTGCGGAGTATAAAAGGGGGCGCCGGCGTCGCGGCCCCTCAGTCGGGGGGCGGCGGCGGCGGCGGCAGGAGCTCCGCGGGCTGGCCCGGATGCGGGGACGCCGCCCTGTGCGGCCGAAGGCGCCGGCCCTGAGGCGCGGAGAGAGCGGCGTGGCAGCCGCGCATCGGCTCCGTCATCGGCAGCGCCGCTTCGTGCCGGTAGGGAGCGGGAGAACGCGGCGGCGGGCGGCGGGTGGTGAGTGCCGTCGGCGAGACGGGGCTTGGGCCGCGTGCGGTGTGCGATCTCCCGAGAGCAGCGGGGAGGCCCCCGGGGAGCGGCGGCGGGCGGGGCGCTGTGGGAGCCGGCGCATGTCCCCGAATGAGGCGCCCGGCGCAACGCGCGAGGTGCCAATGAAATAAAATAGAAAACGGTAAAGTGCTATAGAGGAGCCGCACCTAGAGGGCTCTCGGCCCCTGCCCCGTGTCACTAAGGGAGCTGCACCGCGGGAGCGTCGGGGCAGCGCTGCTGGTTAAACAGAGCAGCACGGGAAAGGCTGGGAAACGTCAGCGCAATAAAGTATTGACAATGGTCTAAGAAATATTGTAAAGGTACTGCAGCAGGAGTGGCCGCTGCCCCGCATCACTAAAAGAGCTGCACCGCGGGACGGTCGGGGCAGCGCTGCTGGTTAAAAAGGGGTCCGGAAAGCGTGAGAGGTGTAAAGGGAATAAAATGCTGAGCATGGTAAACGAGGTACAATAAAGGTAGTGCAGCAGGTGTGGCCGCTGCCCCGCATCACTAAAAGAGCTGCACCTCGGGAGCGTCGGGGCAGCGCTGCTGGTTAAACAGAGCAGCATGGGAAAGGCTGGGAAGTGTGAGCGCAATAAAATATTGACCATGGTCTAAGAAATATTGAAAAGGTACAGCAGCAGGAGTGGCCGCTGCCCCGCATCACTAAAAGAGCTGCATCTCGGGAGCGTCGGGGCAGCTCTGCTGGTTAAAAAGGGGTCCGGAAAACGTGAGAGGTGTAAAGGGAATAAAATGCTGAGCATGGTAAACGAGGTACAATAAAGGTACAGCAGCAGGTGTGGCCGCTGCTCCGCATCACTAAAAGAGCTGCACCGCGGGACCGTCGGGGCAGCGCTGCTGGTTAAAAAGAGCGGCACTGGAAAGCGTGAGAGGTGTAAAGGGAATGAAATGCTGAGCATGGTAAAAGAGGTACAATAAAGATACTGCTGCAGGTGTGGCCGCTGCCCCGTGTCACTAAAAGAGCTGCACCGCGGGAGCGTCGGGGCAGCGCTGCTGGTTAAAAAGGGGTCCGGAAAGCGTGAGAGGTGTAAAGGGAATGAAATGCTGAGCATGGTAAACGAGGTACAATAAAGGTACAGCAGCAGGAGTGGCCGCTGCCCCGCATCACTAAAAGAGCTGCACCGCGGGAGCGTCGGGGCAGCGCTGCTGGTTAAAAAGGGGCCCGGAAAGGCTGAGAGGTGTAAAGGGAATGAAATGCTGAGCATGGTAAACGAGGTACAATAAAGATACTGCTGCAGGTGTGGCCGCTGCCCCGCATCACTAAAAGAGCTGCACCGCGGGACGGTCGGGGCAGCGCTGCTGGTTAAAAAGAGCAGCATGGGAAAGGCTGAGAGGTGTAAAGGGAATGAAATGCTGAGCATTGTAAACGAGGTACAATAAAGATACTGCAGCAGGTGTGGCCGCTGCCCCGCGTCACTAAAAGAGCTGCACCGCGGGACGGTCGGGGCAGCGCTGCTGGTTAAAAAGGGGTCCGGAAAGCGTGAGAGGTGTAAAGGGAATAAAATGCTGAGCATTGTAAACGAGGTACAATAAAGGTACAGCAGCAGGAGTGGCCGCTGCCCCGTGTGACTAAAAGAGCTGCACCGCGGGAGCGTCGGGGCAGCGCTGCTGGTTAAAAAGAGCGGCACGGGAAAGCGTGAGAGGTGTAAAGGGAATGAAATGCTGAGCATGGTAAAAGAGGTACAATAAAGGTACTGCAGCAGGTGTGGCCGCTGCCCCCTGTGACTAAAAGAGCTGCACCGCGGGAGCGTCGGGGCAGTGCTGCTGGTTAAAAAGGGGTCCGGAAAGCGTGAGAGGTGTAAAGGGAATAAAATGCTGAGCATGGTAAACGAGGTACAATAAAGGTAGTGCAGCAGGTGTGGCCGCTGCCCCGCATCACTAAAAGAGCTGCACCTCGGGAGCGTCGGGGCAGCGCTGCTGGTTAAACAGAGCAGCATGGGAAAGGCTGGGAAGTGTGAGCGCAATAAAATATTGACAATGGTCTAAGAAATATTGAAAAGGTATAGCAGCAGGAGTGGCCGCTGCCCCGCATCACTAAAAGAGCTGCATCTCGGGAGCGTCGGGGCAGCGCTGCTGGTTAAAAAGGGGTCCGGAAAGCGTGAGAGGTGTAAAGGGAATAAAATGCTGAGCATGGTAAACGAGGTACAATAAAGGTACAGCAGCAGGTGTGGCCGCTGCTCCGCATCACTAAAAGAGCTGCACTGCGGGAGCGTCGGGGCAGCGCTGCTGGTTAAAAAGAGCGGCACTGGAAAGCGTGAGAGGTGTAAAGGGAATGAAATGCTGAGCATGGTAAACGAGGTACAATAAAGGTACAGCAGCAGGTGTGGCCGCTGCCCCGTGTCACTAAAAGAGCTGCACCGCGGGAGCGTCGGGGCAGCGCTGCTGGTTAAAAAGAGCAGCATGGGAAAGGCTGGGAAGTGTGAGCGCAATAAAATATTGACAATGGTCTAAGAAATATTGTAAAGGTACTGCAGCAGGAGTGGCCGCTGCTCCGCGTCACTAAAAGAGCTGCACCTCGGGAGCGTCGGGGCAGCGCTGCTGGTTAAAAAGAGCAGCACGGGAAAGGCTGAGAGGTGTAAAGGGAATAAAATGCAGAGCATTGTAAACGAGGTACAATAAAGGTACTGCAGCAGGTGTGGCCGCTGCCCCGCATCACTAAAAGAGCTGCACCGCGGGACGGTCGGGGCAGCGCTGCTGGTTAAAAAGGGGTCCGGAAAGCGTGAGAGGTGTAAAGGGAATAAAATGCTGAGCATGGTAAACGAGGTACAATAAAGGTACAGCAGCAGGTGTGGCCGCTGCCCCGTGTGACTAAAAGAGCTGCACCGCGGGAGCGTCGGGGCAGCGCTGCTGGTTAAAAAGAGCGGCACGGGAAAGGCTGAGAGGTGTAAAGGGAATAAAATGCTGAGCATGGTAAACGAGGTACAATAAAGGTACTGCAGCAGGAGTGGCCGCTGCCCCGCATCACTAAAAGAGCTGCACCGCGGGAGCGTCGGGGCAGCGCTGCTGGTTAAAAAGAGCGGCACGGGAAAGGCTGGGAAGTGTGAGCGGAATAAAATATTGACAATGGTCTAAGAAATATTGTAAAGGTACTGCAGCAGGAGTGGCCGCTGCTCCGCGTCACTAAAAGAGCTGCACCTCGGGAGCGTCGGGGCAGCGCTGCTGGTTAAAAAGAGCAGCATGGGAAAGGCTGGGAAGTGTGAGCGCAATAAAATATTGACAATGGTTTAAGAAATACTGTAAAGGTACTGCAGCAGGAGTGGCCGCTGCCCCGTGTGACTAAAAGAGCTGCACCTCGGGAGCGTCGGGGCAGCGCTGCTGGTTAAAAAGAGCGGCACGGGAAAGGCTGAGAGGTGTAAAGGGAATAAAATGCTGAGCATTGTAAACGAGGTACAATAAAGGTACTGCAGCAGGTGTGGCCGCTGCCCCGTGTCACTAAAAGAGCTGCACCGCGGGACGGTCGGGGCAGCGCTGCTGGTTAAAAAGGGGTCCGGAAAAGCTGAGAGGTGTAAAGGGAATGAAATGCTGAGCATGGTAAAAGAGGTACAATAAAGATACTGCAGCAGGAGTGGCCGCTGCCCCGCATCACTAAAAGAGCTGCACCGCGGGAGCGTCGGGGCAGCGCTGCTGGCTAAAAAGGGGTCCGGAAAGCTTGAGAGGTGTAAAGGGAATAAAATGCTGAGCATGGTAAACGAGGTACAATAAAGGTACTGCAGCAGGTGTGGCCGCTGCCCCGCATCACTAAAAGAGCTGCACCGCGGGAGCGTCGGGGCAGCGCTGCTGGTTAAAAAGAGCGGCACGGGAAAGGCTGAGAGGTGTAAAGGGAATGAAATGCTGAGCATGGTAAACGAGGTACAATAAAGGTACTGCAGCAGGTGTGGCCGCTGCCCCGCATCACTAAAAGAGCTGCACCTCGGGAGCGTCGGGGCAGCGCTGCCGGCTTAAAAGGGGTCCGGAAAGCGTGAGAGGTGTAAAGGGAATGAAATGCTGAGCATGGTAAAAGAGGTACAATAAAGATACTGCTGCAGGAGTGGCCGCTGCCCCGCATCACTAAAAGAGCTGCACCGCGGGACGGTCGGGGCAGCGCTGCTGGTTAAAAAGGGGTCCGGAAAGCGTGAGAGGTGTAAAGGGAATGAAATGCTGAGCATGGTAAACGAGGTACAATAAAGGTAGTGCAGCAGGTGTGGCTGCTGCCCCGTGTCACTAAAAGAGCTGCACCGCGGGAGCGTCGGGGCAGCGCTGCTGGTTAAAAAGAGCAGCACGGAAAGGCTGGGAAGTGTGAGCGCAATAAAATATTGAGAATGGTCTAAAAAATACTCAAAAGGTACAGCAGCAGGAGTGGCCGCTGCGTGGGTTCACTAAAACAGCTGCACCGCGGCACCTTTGGGGTGGTGCTGACGGTAAACGTGCGGCACGTAAAAGGACTGGAGGTGTGAGGGAAATAAAATATAGAGAAAGGTCTGAGAAATAATAACAACACCGCAGCAGGAGTAGCCACTTCCTCAGGATAAAATGAGCTGCACCGCGGCGCACGTGGGGCAGGGGCGCTGCTTCAAAGGTGTCACGGCAAAGGTCGCATCTGTGAAGGGTATAAAATAAAATGGTCGAAAATCCTTTAAAAGTACTGCAGCAGGAGTGGCCGCTGCCCCGCATCACTACAAGAGCTGCACCGCGGGACCGTCGGGGCAGCTCTGCTGGTTAAAAAGGGGTCCGGAAAGCGTGAGAGGTGTAAAGGGAATGAAATGCTGAGCATGGTAAACGAGGTACAATAAAGGTACAGCAGCAGGTGTGGCCGCTGCTCCGCATCACTAAAAGAGCTGCACCTCGGGAACGTCGGGGCAGCGCCGCTGGTTAAAAAGAGCGGCACGGGAAAGGCTGAGAGGTGTAAAGGGAATAAAATGCTGAGCATGGTAAACGAGGTACAATAAAGGTACTGCAGCAGGAGTGGCCGCTGCTCCTTGTCACTAGAAGAGCTTCTCCGAGGCGCCGGTGGGGCTGCGCCGTTCCCGCCTCGGGCGCTTCTGGGCGATTTTGAGGCGGGGGGAGCCCACCGCGGCAGTGGCGGGAAAAGGGGGTGCGGAGTATAAAAGGGGGCGCCGGCGTCGCGGCCCCTCAGTCGGGGGGCGGCGGCGGCGGCGGCAGGAGCTCCGCGGGCTGGCCCGGATGCGGGGACGCCGCCGTGTGCGGCCGAAGGCGCCGGCCCTGAGGCGCGGAGAGAGCGGCGTGGCAGCCGCGCATCGGCTCCGTCATCGGCAGCGCCGCTTCGTGCCGGTAGGGAGCGGGAGAACGCGGCGGCGGGCGGCGGGTGGTGAGTGCCGTCGGCGAGACGGGGCTTGGGCCGCGTGCGGTGTGCGATCTCCCGAGAGCAGCGGGGAGGCCCCCGGGGAGCGGCGGCGGGCGGGGCGCTGTGGGAGCCGGCGCATGTCCCCGAATGAGGCGCCCGGCGCAACGCGCGAGGTGCCAATGAAATAAAATAGAAAACGGTAAAGTGCTATAGAGGAGCCGCACCTAGAGGGCTCTCGGCCCCTGCCCCGTGTCACTAAGGGAGCTGCACCGCGGGAGCGTCGGGGCAGCGCTGCTGGTTAAAAAGAGCGGCACGGGAAAGGCTGGGAAACGTCAGCGCAATAAAGTATTGACAATGGTCTAAGAAATATTGTAAAGGTACTGCAGCAGGAGTGGCCGCTGCCCCGCATCACTAAAAGAGCTGCACCGCGGGACGGTCGGGGCAGCGCTGCTGGTTAAAAAGAGCGGCACGGAAAGGCTGGGAAGTGTGAGCGGAATAAAATATTCACAATGGTCTAAGAAATATTGTAAAGGTACTGCAGCAGGAGTGGCCGCTGCCCCGCATCACTAAAAGAGCTGCACCTCGGGACGGTCGGGGAAGCGCTGCTGGTTAAAAAGGGGTCCGGAAAGCGTGAGAGGTGTAAAGGGAATGAAATGCTGAGCATGGTAAACGAGGTACAATAAAGGTACAGCAGCAGGTGTGGCCGCTGCCCCGTGTGACTAAAAGAGCTGCACCGCGGGAGCGTCGGGGCAGCGCTGCTGGTTAAAAAGAGCAGCACGGAAAGGCTGGGAAGTGTGAGCGCAATAAAATATTGAGAATGGTCTAAGAAATACTCAAAAGGTACAGCAGCAGTTGTGGCCGCTGCGTGGGTTCACTAAAACAGCTGCACCGCGGCACCTTTGGGGTGGTGCTGACGGTAAACGTGCGGCACGTAAAAGGACTGGAGGTGTGAGGGAAATAAAATATAGAGAAAGGTCTGAGAAATAACAACAACACCGCAGCAGGAGTAGCCACTTCCTCAGGATAAAATGAGCTGCACCGCGGCGCACGTGGGGCAGGGGTGCTGCTTCAAAGGTGTCACGGCAAAGGTCGCATCTGTGAAGGGTATAAAATAAAATGGTCGAAAATCCTTTAAAAGTACTGCAGCAGGAGTGGCTGCTGCCCCGTGTCACTAAAAGAGCTGCACCGCGGGAGCGTCGGGGCAGCGCTGCTGGTTAAACAGAGCAGTATGGGAAAGGCTGGGAAGTGTGAGCGCAATAAAATATTGACAATGGTCTAAGAAATATTGTAAAGGTACTGCAGCAGGAGTGGCCGCTGCCCCGCATCACTAAAAGAGCTGCACCGCGGGAGCGTCGGGGCAGCGCTGCTGGTTAAAAAGGGGTCCGGAAAGCGTGAGAGGTGTAAAGGGAATGAAATGCTGAGCATGGTAAACGAGGTACAATAAAGGTACACCAGCAGGTGTGGCCGCTGCCCCGTGTGACTAAAAGAGCTGCACCGCGGGAGCGTCGGGGCAGGGCTGCTGGTTAAACAGAGCGGCACGGGAAAGGCTGGGAAGTGTGAGCGGAATAAAATATTGACAATGGTCTAAGAAATATTGTAAAGGTACTGCAGCAGGAGTGGCCGCTGCCCCGCATCACTAAAAGAGCTGCACCGCGGGACGGTCGGGGCAGCGCTGCTGGTTAAAAAGGGGTCCGGAAAGCGTGAGAGGTGTAAAGGGAATAAAATGCTGAGCATGGTAAACGAGGTACAAAAAAGGTACAGCAGCAGGTGTGGCCGCTGCTCCGCATCACTAAAAGAGCTGCACCGCGGGACCGTCGGGGCAGCGCTGCTGGTTAAAAAGAGCGGCACTGGAAAGCGTGAGAGGTGTAAAGGGAATGAAATGCTGAGCATGGTAAACGAGGTACAATAAAGGTACTGCAGCAGGAGTGGCCGCTGCCCCGCATCACTAAAAGAGCTGCACCGCGGGAGCGTCGGGGCAGCGCTGCTGGTTAAAAAGAGCGGCACGGGAAAGGCTGGGAAGTGTGAGCGGAATAAAATATTGACAATGGTCTAAGAAATATTGTAAAGGTACTGCAGCAGGAGTGGCCGCTGCCCCGCATCACTAAAAGAGCTGCACCTCGGGAGCGTCGGGGCAGCGCTGCTGGCTAAAAAGGGGTCCGGAAATCGTGAGAGGTGTAAAGGGAATAAAATGCTGAGCATGGTAAACGAGGTACAATAAAGGTACAGCAGCAGGAGTGGCCGCTGCTCCGCGTCACTAAAAGAGCTGCACCGCGGGACGGTCGGGGCAGCGCTGCTGGTTAAAAAGAGCGGCACGGGAAAGGCTGAGAGGTGTAAAGGGAATAAAATGCTGAGCATTGTAAACGAGGTACAATAAAGGTACAGCAGCAGGTGTGGCCGCTGCCCCGCGTCACTAAAAGAGCTGCACCGCGGGACGGTCGGGGCAGCGCTGCTGGTTAAAAAGGGGTCCGGAAAGGGTGAGAGGTGTAAAGGGAATAAAATGCTGAGCATGGTAAACGAGGTACAATAAAGGTACTGCAGCAGGAGTGGCCGCTGCCCCGTGTCACTAAAAGAGCTGCACCGCGGGAGCGTCGGGGCAGCGCTGCTGGTTAAAAAGAGCGGCACGGGAAAGGCTGAGAGGTGTAAAGGGAATAAAATGCTGAGCATTGTAAACGAGGTACAATAAAGGTACTGCAGCAGGAGTGGCCGCTGCCCCGTGTCACTAAAAGAGCTGCACCGCGGGAGCGTCCGGGCAGCGCTGCTGGTTAAAAAGAGCGGCACGGGAAAGGCTGAGAGGTGTAAAGGGAATGAAATGCTGAGCATGGTAAACGAGGTACAATAAAGGTACTGCAGCAGGAGTGGCCGCTGCTCCTTGTCACTAGAAGAGCTTCTCCGAGGCGCCGGTGGGGCTGCGCCGTTCCCGCCTCGGGCGCTTCTGGGCGATTTTGAGGCGGGGGGAGCCCACCGCGGCAGTGGCGGGAAAAGGGGGTGCGGAGTATAAAAGGGGGCGCCGGCGTCGCGGCCCCTCAGTCGGGGGGCGGCGGCGGCGGCGGCAGGAGCTCCGCGGGCTGGCCCGGATGCGGGGACGCCGCCCTGTGCGGCCGAAGGCGCCGGCCCTGAGGCGCGGAGAGAGCGGCGTGGCAGCCGCGCATCGGCTCCGTCATCGGCAGCGCCGCTTCGTGCCGGTAGGGAGCGGGAGAACGCGGCGGCGGGCGGCGGGTGGTGAGTGCCGTCGGCGAGACGGGGCTTGGGCCGCGTGCGGTGTGCGATCTCCCGAGAGCAGCGGGGAGGCCCCCGGGGAGCGGCGGCGGGCGGGGCGCTGTGGGAGCCGGCGCATGTCCCCGAATGAGGCGCCCGGCGCAACGCGCGAGGTGCCAATGAAATAAAATAGAAAACGGTAAAGTGCTATAGAGGAGCCGCACCTAGAGGGCTCTCGGCCCCTGCCCCGTGTCACTAAGGGAGCTGCACCGCGGGAGCGTCGGGGCAGCGCTGCTGGTTAAACAGAGCAGCACGGGAAAGGCTGGGAAACGTCAGCGCAATAAAGTATTGACAATGGTCTAAGAAATATTGTAAAGGTACTGCAGCAGGAGTGGCCGCTGCCCCGCATCACTAAAAGAGCTGCACCGCGGGACGGTCGGGGCAGCGCTGCTGGTTAAAAAGGGGTCCGGAAAGCGTGAGAGGTGTAAAGGGAATAAAATGCTGAGCATGGTAAACGAGGTACAATAAAGGTAGTGCAGCAGGTGTGGCCGCTGCCCCGCATCACTAAAAGAGCTGCACCTCGGGAGCGTCGGGGCAGCGCTGCTGGTTAAACAGAGCAGCATGGGAAAGGCTGGGAAGTGTGAGCGCAATAAAATATTGACAATGGTCTAAGAAATATTGTAAAGGTACTGCAGCAGGAGTGGCCGCTGCCCCGCATCACTAAAAGAGCTGCATCTCGGGAGCGTCGGGGCAGCGCTGCTGGTTAAAAAGGGGTCCGGAAAACGTGAGAGGTGTAAAGGGAATAAAATGCTGAGCATGGTAAACGAGGTACAATAAAGGTACAGCAGCAGGTGTGGCCGCTGCTCCGCATCACTAAAAGAGCTGCACCGCGGGACCGTCGGGGCAGCGCTGCTGGTTAAAAAGAGCGGCACTGGAAAGCGTGAGAGGTGTAAAGGGAATGAAATGCTGAGCATGGTAAAAGAGGTACAATAAAGATACTGCTGCAGGAGTGGCCGCTGCCCCGCATCACTAAAAGAGCTGCACCGCGGGAGCGTCGGCGCAGCGCTGCTGGTTAAAAAGAGCGGCACGGGAAAGGCTGAGAGGTGTAAAGGGAATAAAATGCTGAGCATGGTAAACGAGGTACAATAAAGGTACAGCAGCAGGTGTGGCCGCTGCCCCGTGTCACTAAAAGAGCTGCACCGCGGGAGCGTCGGGGCAGCGCTGCTGGTTAAAAAGGGGTCCGGAAAGCGTGAGAGGTGTAAAGGGAATAAAATGCTGAGCATGGTAAACGAGGTACAATAAAGGTACTGCAGCAGGTGTGGCCGCTGCCACGTGTCACTAAAAGAGCTGCACCGCGGGAGCGTCGGGGCAGCGCTGCTGGTTAAAAAGAGCAGCACGGAAAGGCTGGGAAGTGTGAGCGCAATAAAATATTGAGAATGGTCTAAGAAATACTCAAAAGGTACAGCAGCAGTTGTGGCCGCTGCGTGGGTTCACTAAAACAGCTGCACCGCGGCACCTTTGGGGTGGTGCTGACGGTAAACGTGCGGCACGTAAAAGGACTGGAGGTGTGAGGGAAATAAAATATAGAGAAAGGTCTGAGAAATAACAACAACACCGCAGCAGGAGTAGCCACTTCCTCAGGATAAAATGAGCTGCACCGCGGCGCACGTGGGGCAGGGGTGCTGCTTCAAAGGTGTCACGGCAAAGGTCGCATCTGTGAAGGGTATAAAATAAAATGGTCGAAAATCCTTTAAAAGTACTGCAGCAGGAGTGGCTGCTGCCCCGTGTCACTAAAAGAGCTGCACCGCGGGAGCGTCGGGGCAGCGCTGCTGGTTAAACAGAGCAGTATGGGAAAGGCTGGGAAGTGTGAGCGCAATAAAATATTGACAATGGTCTAAGAAATATTGTAAAGGTACTGCAGCAGGAGTGGCCGCTGCCCCGCGTCACTAAAAGAGCTGCACCGCGGGACCATCGGGGCAGCTCTGCTGGTTAAAAAGGGGTCCGGAAAGCGTGAGAGGTGTAAAGGGAATAAAATGCTGAGCATGGTAAACGAGGTACAATAAAGGTACTGCAGCAGGTGTGGCCGCTGCCCCGTGTGACTAAAAGAGCTGCACCGTGGGAGCGTCGGGGCAGGGCTGCTGGTTAAACAGAGCGGCACGGGAAAGGCTGAGAGGTGTAAAGGGAATGAAATGCTGAGCATGGTAAACGAGGTACAATACAGGTACAGCAGCAGGAGTGGCCGCTGCCCCGCATCACTAAAAGAGCTGCACCGCGGGAGCGTCGGGGCAGCGCTGCTGGTTAAAAAGGGGCCCGGAAAGGCTGAGAGGTGTAAAGGGAATGAAATGCTGAGCATGGTAAACGAGGTACAATAAAGATACTGCTGCAGGTGTGGCCGCTGCCCCGCATCACTAAAAGAGCTGCACCTCGGGACGGTCGGGGCAGCGCTGCTGGTTAAAAAGAGCAGCATGGGAAAGGCTGGGAAGTGTGAGCGCAATAAAATATTCACAATGGTTTAAGAAATACTGTAAAGGTACTGCAGCAGGAGTGGCCGCTGCCCCGTGTGACTAAAAGAGCTGCACCTCGGGAGCGTCGGGGCAGCGCTGCTGGTTAAAAAGAGCGGCACGGGAAAGGCTGAGAGGTGTAAAGGGAATGAAATGCTGAGCATTGTAAACGAGGTACAATAAAGGTACTGCAGCAGGTGTGGCCGCTGCCCCGCGTCACTAAAAGAGCTGCACCGCGGGACGGTCGGGGAAGCGCTGCTGGTTAAAAAGGGGTCCGGAAAGCGTGAGAGGTGTAAAGGGAATGAAATGCTGAGCATGGTAAACGAGGTACAATAAAGGTACAGCAGCAGGTGTGGCCGCTGCCCCGTGTGACTAAAAGAGCTGCACCTCGGGAGCGTCGGGGCAGCGCTGCTGGTTAAAAAGAGCGGCACGGGAAAGGCTGAGAGGTGTAAAGGGAATAAAATGCTGAGCATTGTAAACGAGGTACAATAAAGGTACAGCAGCAGGAGTGGCCGCTGCCCCGTGTGACTAAAAGAGCTGCACCGCGGGAGCGTCGGGGCAGCGCTGCTGGTTAAAAAGAGCGGCACGGGAAAGCGTGAGAGGTGTAAAGGGAATGAAATGCTGAGCATGGTAAAAGAGGTACAATAAAGGTACTGCAGCAGGTGTGGCCGCTGCCCCCTGTGACTAAAAGAGCTGCACCGCGGGAGCGTCGGGGCAGTGCTGCTGGTTAAAAAGGGGTCCGGAAAGCGTGAGAGGTGTAAAGGGAATAAAATGCTGAGCATGGTAAACGAGGTACAATAAAGGTAGTGCAGCAGGTGTGGCCGCTGCCCCGCATCACTAAAAGAGCTGCACCTCGGGAGCGTCGGGGCAGCGCTGCTGGTTAAACAGAGCAGCATGGGAAAGGCTGGGAAGTGTGAGCGCAATAAAATATTGACAATGGTCTAAGAAATATTGAAAAGGTACAGCAGCAGGAGTGGCCGCTGCCCCGCATCACTAAAAGAGCTGCACCGCGGGACGGTCGGGGCAGCGCTGCTGGTTAAAAAGGGGTCCGGAAAGCGTGAGAGGTGTAAAGGGAATAAAATGCTGAGCATGGTAAACGAGGTACAATAAAGGTACAGCAGCAGGTGTGGCCGCTGCTCCGCATCACTAAAAGAGCTGCACTGCGGGAGCGTCGGGGCAGCGCTGCTGGTTAAAAAGAGCGGCACTGGAAAGCGTGAGAGGTGTAAAGGGAATGAAATGCTGAGCATGGTAAACGAGGTACAATAAAGGTACAGCAGCAGGAGTGGCCGCTGCCCCGCATCACTAAAAGAGCTGCACCGCGGGACGGTCGGGGCAGCGCTGCTGGTTAAAAAGGGGTCCGGAAAGCGTGAGAGGTGTAAAGGGAATAAAATGCTGAGCATGGTAAACGAGGTACAATAAAGGTACTGCAGCAGGTGTGGCCGCTGCCCCGTGTCACTAAAAGAGCTGCACCGCGGGACCGTCGGGGCAGCGCTGCTGGTTAAAAAGAGCGGCACGGGAAAGGCTGAGAGGTGTAAAGGGAATGAAATGCTGAGCATGGTAAACGAGGTACAATAAAGATACTGCAGCAGGAGTGGCCGCTGCCCCGCATCACTAAAAGCGCTGCACCGCGGGAGCGTCGGGGCAGCGCTGCTGGTTAAAAAGAGCAGCACGGAAAGGCTGGGAAGTGTGAGCGCAATAAAATATTGAGAATGGTCTAAGAAATACTCAAAAGGTACAGCAGCAGTTGTGGCCGCTGCGTGGGTTCACTAAAACAGCTGCACCGCGGCACCTTTGGGGTGGTGCTGACGGTAAACGTGCGGCACGTAAAAGGACTGGAGGTGTGAGGGAAATAAAATATAGAGAAAGGTCTGAGAAATAACAACAACACCGCAGCAGGAGTAGCCACTTCCTCAGGATAAAATGAGCTGCACCGCGGCGCACGTGGGGCAGGGGTGCTGCTTCAAAGGTGTCACGGCAAAGGTCGCATCTGTGAAGGGTATAAAATAAAATGGTCGAAAATCCTTTAAAAGTACTGCAGCAGGAGTGGCTGCTGCCCCGTGTCACTAAAAGAGCTGCACCGCGGGAGCGTCGGGGCAGCGCTGCTGGTTAAACAGAGCAGTATGGGAAAGGCTGGGAAGTGTGAGCGCAATAAAATATTGACAATGGTCTAAGAAATATTGTAAAGGTACTGCAGCAGGAGTGGCCGCTGCCCCGTGTGACTAAAAGAGCTGCACCTCGGGAGCGTCGGGGCAGTGCTGCCGGCTTAAAAGGGGTCCGGAAAGCGTGAGAGGTGTAAAGGGAATGAAATGCTGAGCATGGTAAAAGAGGTACAATAAAGATACTGCTGCAGGAGTGGCCGCTGCCCCGCATCACTAAAAGAGCTGCACCGCGGGAGCGTCGGGGCAGCGCTGCTGGTTAAAAAGGGGTCCGGAAAGCGTGAGAGGTGTAAAGGGAATAAAATGCTGAGCATGGTAAACGAGGTACAATAAAGGTACTGCAGCAGGAGTGGCCGCTGCTCCTTGTCACTAGAAGAGCTTCTCCGAGGCGCCGGTGGGGCTGCGCCGTTCCCGCCTCGGGCGCTTCTGGGCGATTTTGAGGCGGGGGGAGCCCACCGCGGCAGTGGCGGGAAAAGGGGGTGCGGAGTATAAAAGGGGGCGCCGGCGTCGCGGCCCCTCAGTCGGGGGGCGGCGGCGGCGGCGGCAGGAGCTCCGCGGGCTGGCCCGGATGCGGGGACGCCGCCGTGTGCGGCCGAAGGCGCCGGCCCTGAGGCGCGGAGAGAGCGGCGTGGCAGCCGCGCATCGGCTCCGTCATCGGCAGCGCCGCTTCGTGCCGGTAGGGAGCGGGAGAACGCGGCGGCGGGCGGCGGGTGGTGAGTGCCGTCGGCGAGACGGGGCTTGGGCCGCGTGCGGTGTGCGATCTCCCGAGAGCAGCGGGGAGGCCCCCGGGGAGCGGCGGCGGGCGGGGCGCTGTGGGAGCCGGCGCATGTCCCCGAATGAGGCGCCCGGCGCAACGCGCGAGGTGCCAATGAAATAAAATAGAAAACGGTAAAGTGCTATAGAGGAGCCGCACCTAGAGGGCTCTCGGCCCCTGCCCCGTGTCACTAAGGGAGCTGCACCGCGGGAGCGTCGGGGCAGCGCTGCTGGTTAAAAAGAGCGGCACGGGAAAGGCTGGGAAACGTCAGCGCAATAAAGTATTGACAATGGTCTAAGAAATATTGTAAAGGTACTGCAGCAGGAGTGACCGCTGCCCCGCATCACTAAAAGAGCTGCACCGCGGGACGGTCGGGGCAGCGCTGCTCGTTAAAAAGGGGTCCGGAAAGCGTGAGAGGTGTAAAGGGAATAAAATGCTGAGCATGGTAAACGAGGTACAATAAAGGTACAGCAGCAGGTGTGGCCGCTGCCCCGTGTGACTAAAAGAGCTGCACCGCGGGAGCGTCGGGGCAGCGCTGCTGGTTAAAAAGAGCGGCACGGGAAAGGCTGAGAGGTGTAAAGGGAATAAAATGCTGAGCATGGTAAACGAGGTACAATAAAGGTACTGCAGCAGGAGTGGCCGCTGCCCCGTGTGACTAAAAGAGCTGCACCGCGGGAGCGTCGGGGCAGCGCTGCTGGTTAAAAAGGGGTCCGGAAAGCTTGAGAGGTGTAAAGGGAATAAAATGCTGAGCATGGTAAACGAGGTACAATAAAGGTACTGCAGCAGGTGTGGCCGCTGCCCCGCATCACTAAAAGAGCTGCACCTCGGGAGCGTCGGGGCAGCGCTGCCGGCTTAAAAGGGGTCCGGAAAGCGTGAGAGGTGTAAAGGGAATGAAATGCTGAGCATGGTAAAAGAGGTACAATAAAGATACTGCTGCAGGAGTGGCCGCTGCCCCGCATCACTAAAAGCGCTGCACCGCGGGAGCGTCGGGGCAGCGCTGCTGGTTAAAAAGGGGTCCGGAAAGCGTGAGAGGTGTAAAGGGAATAAAATGCTGAGCATGGTAAACGAGGTACAATAAAGGTACTGCAGCAGGTGTGGCCGCTGCCCCGCATCACTAAAAGAGCTGCACCGCGGGAGCGTCGGGGCAGCGCTGCTGGTTAAAAAGAGCGGCACGGGAAAGGCTGAGAGGTGTAAAGGGAATGAAATGCTGAGCATGGTAAACGAGGTACAATAAAGGTACTGCAGCAGGTGTGGCCGCTGCCCCGTGTCACTAAAAGAGCTGCACCGCGGGACGGTCGGGGCAGCGCTGCTGGTTAAAAAGGGGTCCGGAAAGCGTGAGAGGTGTAAAGGGAATGAAATGCTGAGCATGGTAAACGAGGTACAATAAAGGTAGTGCAGCAGGTGTGGCTGCTGCCCCGTGTCACTAAAAGAGCTGCACCTCGGGAGCGTCGGGGCAGCGCTGCTGGTTAAAAAGAGCGGCACGGGAAAGGCTGAGAGGTGTAAAGGGAATAAAATGCTGAGCATTGTAAACGAGGTACAATAAAGGTACTGCAGCAGGTGTGGCCGCTGCCCCGTGTCACTAAAAGAGCTGCACCGCGGGACGGTCGGGGCAGCGCTGCTGGTTAAAAAGGGGTCCGGAAAAGCTGAGAGGTGTAAAGGGAATGAAATGCTGAGCATGGTAAAAGAGGTACAATAAAGATACTGCAGCAGGAGTGGCCGCTGCCCCGCATCACTAAAAGAGCTGCACCGCGGGAGCGTCGGGGCAGCGCTGCCGGCTTAAAAGGGGTCCGGAAAGCGTGAGAGGTGTAAAGGGAATGAAATGCTGAGCATGGTAAAAGAGGTACAATAAAGATACTGCTGCAGGAGTGGCCGCTGCCCCGCATCACTAAAAGCGCTGCACCGCGGGAGCGTCGGGGCAGCGCTGCTGGTTAAAAAGGGGTCCGGAAAGCGTGAGAGGTGTAAAGGGAATAAAATGCTGAGCATGGTAAACGAGGTACAATAAAGGTACTGCAGCAGGTGTGGCCGCTGCCCCGCATCACTAAAAGAGCTGCACCGCGGGACGGTCGGGGCAGCGCTGCTGGTTAAAAAGGGGTCCGGAAAGCGTGAGAGGTGTAAAGGGAATGAAATGCTGAGCATGGTAAACGAGGTACAATAAAGATACTGCAGCAGGTGTGGCTGCTGCCCCGTGTGACTAAAAGAGCTGCACCGCGGGAGCGTCGGGGCAGCGCTGCTGGTTAAAAAGAGCAGCACGGAAAGGCTGGGAAGTGTGAGCGCAATAAAATATTGAGAATGGTCTAAGAAATACTCAAAAGGTACAGCAGCAGGAGTGGCCGCTGCGTGGGTTCACTAAAACAGCTGCACCGCGGCACCTTTGGGGTGGTGCTGACGGTAAACGTGCGGCACGTAAAAGGACTGGAGGTGTGAGGGAAATAAAATATAGAGAAAGGTCTGAGAAATAATAACAACACCGCAGCAGGAGTAGCCACTTCCTCAGGATAAAATGAGCTGCACCGCGGCGCACCTGGGGCAGGGGCGCTGCTTCAAAGGTGTCACGGCAAAGGTCGCATCTGTGAAGGGTATAAAATAAAATGGTCGAAAATCCTTTAAAAGTACTGCAGCAGGAGTGGCCGCTGCCCCGCATCACTACAAGAGCTGCACCGCGGGACCGTCGGGGCAGCTCTGCTGGTTAAAAAGGGGTCCGGAAAGCGTGAGAGGTGTAAAGGGAATGAAATGCTGAGCATGGTAAACGAGGTACAATAAAGGTACTGCAGCAGGTGTGGCCGCTGCCCCGCATCACTAAAAGAGCTGCACCGCGGGACGGTCGGGGAAGCGCTGCTGGTTAAAAAGGGGTCCGGAAAGCGTGAGAGGTGTAAAGGGAATGAAATGCTGAGCATGGTAAACGAGGTACAATAAAGGTACTGCAGCAGGTGTGGCCGCTGCCCCGTGTGACTAAAAGAGCTGCACCGCGGGACGGTCGGGGCAGCGCTGCTGGTTAAAAAGAGCAGCATGGGAAAGGCTGGGAAGTGTGAGCGCAATAAAATATTCACAATGGTTTAAGAAATACTGTAAAGGTACTGCAGCAGGAGTGGCCGCTGCCCCGTGTGACTAAAAGAGCTGCACCTCGGGAGCGTCGGGGCAGCGCTGCTGGTTAAAAAGAGCGGCACGGGAAAGGCTGAGAGGTGTAAAGGGAATAAAATGCTGAGCATTGTAAACGAGGTACAATAAAGGTACTGCAGCAGGTGTGGCCGCTGCCCCGCATCACTAAAAGAGCTGCACCGCGGGAGCGTCGGGGCAGCGCTGCTGGTTAAAAAGAGCGGCACGGGAAAGGCTGAGAGGTGTAAAGGGAATGAAATGCTGAGCATGGTAAACGAGGTACAATAAAGGTACTGCAGCAGGTGTGGCCGCTGCCCCGCATCACTAAAAGAGCTGCACCGCGGGACGGTCGGGGAAGCGCTGCTGGTTAAAAAGGGGTCCGGAAAGCGTGAGAGGTGTAAAGGGAATGAAATGCTGAGCATGGTAAACGAGGTACAATAAAGGTACTGCAGCAGGTGTGGCCGCTGCCCCGCATCACTAAAAGAGCTGCACCTCGGGAGCGTCGGGGCAGTGCTGCCGGCTTAAAAGGGGTCCGGAAAGCGTGAGAGGTGTAAAGGGAATGAAATGCTGAGCATGGTAAAAGAGGTACAATAAAGATACTGCTGCAGGAGTGGCCGCTGCCCCGCATCACTAAAAGCGCTGCACCGCGGGAGCGTCGGGGCAGCGCTGCTGGTTAAAAAGGGGTCCGGAAAGCGTGAGAGGTGTAAAGGGAATGAAATGCTGAGCATGGTAAAAGAGGTACAATAAAGATACTGCTGCAGGAGTGGCCGCTGCCCCGCATCACTAAAAGAGCTGCACCGCGGGAGCGTCGGGGCAGCGCTGCTGGTTAAAAAGAGCGGCACGGGAAAGCGTGAGAGGTGTAAAGGGAATGAAATGCTGAGCATGGTAAAAGAGGTACAATAAAGATACTGCTGCAGGAGTGGCCGCTGCCCCGCATCACTAAAAGAGCTGCACCGCGGGAGCGTCGGGGCAGCGCTGCTGGTTAAAAAGGGGTCCGGAAAGCGTGAGAGGTGTAAAGGGAATAAAATGCTGAGCATGGTAAACGAGGTACAATAAAGGTACTGCAGCAGGAGTGGCCGCTGCTCCTTGTCACTAGAAGAGCTTCTCCGAGGCGCCGGTGGGGCTGCGCCGTTCCCGCCTCGGGCGCTTCTGGGCGATTTTGAGGCGGGGGGAGCCCACCGCGGCAGTGGCGGGAAAAGGGGGTGCGGAGTATAAAAGGGGGCGCCGGCGTCGCGGCCCCTCAGTCGGGGGGCGGCGGCGGCGGCGGCAGGAGCTCCGCGGGCTGGCCCGGATGCGGGGACGCCGCCGTGTGCGGCCGAAGGCGCCGGCCCTGAGGCGCGGAGAGAGCGGCGTGGCAGCCGCGCATCGGCTCCGTCATCGGCAGCGCCGCTTCGTGCCGGTAGGGAGCGGGAGAACGCGGCGGCGGGCGGCGGGTGGTGAGTGCCGTCGGCGAGACGGGGCTTGGGCCGCGTGCGGTGTGCGATCTCCCGAGAGCAGCGGGGAGGCCCCCGGGGAGCGGCGGCGGGCGGGGCGCTGTGGGAGCCGGCGCATGTCCCCGAATGAGGCGCCCGGCGCAACGCGCGAGGTGCCAATGAAATAAAATAGAAAACGGTAAAGTGCTATAGAGGAGCCGCACCTAGAGGGCTCTCGGCCCCTGCCCCGTGTCACTAAGGGAGCTGCACCGCGGGAGCGTCGGGGCAGCGCTGCTGGTTAAAAAGAGCGGCACGGGAAAGGCTGGGAAACGTCAGCGCAATAAAGTATTGACAATGGTCTAAGAAATATTGTAAAGGTACTGCAGCAGGAGTGGCCGCTGCCCCGCATCACTAAAAGAGCTGCACCGCGGGACGGTCGGGGCAGCGCTGCTGGTTAAAAAGGGGTCCGGAAAGCGTGAGAGGTGTAAAGGGAATGAAATGCTGAGCATGGTAAACGAGGTACAATAAAGGTACAGCAGCAGGTGTGGCCGCTGCCCCGTGTGACTAAAAGAGCTGCACCGCGGGAGCGTCGGGGCAGCGCTGCTGGTTAAAAAGAGCGGCACGGGAAAGGCTGAGAGGTGTAAAGGGAATAAAATGCTGAGCATGGTAAACGAGGTACAATAAAGGTACAGCAGCAGGAGTGGCCGCTGCCCCGTGTGACTAAAAGAGCTGCACCGCGGGAGCGTCGGGGCAGCGCTGCTGGTTAAAAAGAGCGGCACGGGAAAGCGTGAGAGGTGTAAAGGGACTGAAATGCTGAGCATGGTAAAAGAGGTACAATAAAGGTACTGCAGCAGGTGTGGCCGCTGCCCCCTGTGACTAAAAGAGCTGCACCGCGGGAGCGTCGGGGCAGTGCTGCTGGTTAAAAAGGGGTCCGGAAAGCGTGAGAGGTGTAAAGGGAATAAAATGCTGAGCATGGTAAACGAGGTACAATAAAGGTAGTGCAGCAGGTGTGGCCGCTGCCCCGCATCACTAAAAGAGCTGCACCTCGGGAGCGTCGGGGCAGCGCTGCTGGTTAAAAAGGGGTCCGGAAAGCGTGAGAGGTGTAAAGGGAATAAAATGCTGAGCATGGTAAAAGAGGTACAATAAAGGTACTGCAGCAGGTGTGGCCGCTGCCACGTGTCAGTAAAAGAGCTGCACCGCGGGAGCGTCGGGGCAGCGCTGCTGGTTAAAAAGAGCGGCACGGGAAAGGCTGAGAGGTGTAAAGGGAATAAAATGCTGAGCATGGTAAACGAGGTACAATAAAGGTACTGCAGCAGGAGTGGCCGCTGCTCCTTGTCACTAGAAGAGCTTCTCCGAGGCGCCGGTGGGGCTGCGCCGTTCCCGCCTCGGGCGCTTCTGGGCGATTTTGAGGCGGGGGGAGCCCACCGCGGCAGTGGCGGGAAAAGGGGGTGCGGAGTATAAAAGGGGGCGCCGGCGTCGCGGCCCCTCAGTCGGGGGGCGGCGGCGGCGGCGGCAGGAGCTCCGCGGGCTGGCCCGGATGCGGGGACGCCGCCGTGTGCGGCCGAAGGCGCCGGCCCTGAGGCGCGGAGAGAGCGGCGTGGCAGCCGCGCATCGGCTCCGTCATCGGCAGCGCCGCTTCGTGCCGGTAGGGAGCGGGAGAACGCGGCGGCGGGCGGCGGGTGGTGAGTGCCGTCGGCGAGACGGGGCTTGGGCCGCGTGCGGTGTGCGATCTCCCGAGAGCAGCGGGGAGGCCCCCGGGGAGCGGCGGCGGGCGGGGCGCTGTGGGAGCCGGCGCATGTCCCCGAATGAGGCGCCCGGCGCAACGCGCGAGGTGCCAATGAAATAAAATAGAAAACGGTAAAGTGCTATAGAGGAGCCGCACCTAGAGGGCTCTCGGCCCCTGCCCCGTGTCACTAAGGGAGCTGCACCGCGGGAGCGTCGGGGCAGCGCTGCTGGTTAAAAAGAGCGGCACGGGAAAGGCTGGGAAACGTCAGCGCAATAAAGTATTGACAATGGTCTAAGAAATATTGTAAAGGTACTGCAGCAGGAGTGGCCGCTGCCCCGCATCACTAAAAGAGCTGCACCGCGGGACGGTCGGGGCAGCGCTGCTGGTTAAAAAGAGCAGCACGGAAAGGCTGGGAAGTGTGAGCGGAATAAAATATTCACAATGGTCTAAGAAATATTGTAAAGGTACTGCAGCAGGAGTGGCCGCTGCCCCGCATCACTAAAAGAGCTGCACCGCGGGACGGTCGGGGAAGCGCTGCTGGTTAAAAAGGGGTCCGGAAAGCGTGAGAGGTGTAAAGGGAATGAAATGCTGAGCATGGTAAACGAGGTACAATAAAGGTACAGCAGCAGGTGTGGCCGCTGCCCCGTGTGACTAAAAGAGCTGCACCGCGGGAGCGTCGGGGCAGGGCTGCTGGTTAAACAGAGCGGCACGGGAAAGGCTGGGAAGTGTGAGCGGAATAAAATATTGACAATGGTCTAAGAAATATTGTAAAGGTACTGCAGCAGGAGTGGCCGCTGCCCCGCATCACTAAAAGAGCTGCACCGCGGGAGCGTCGGGGCAGCGCTGCTGGTTAAAAAGAGCAGCACGGAAAGGCTGGGAAGTGTGAGCGCAATAAAATATTGAGAATGGTCTAAGAAATACTCAAAAGGTACAGCAGCAGTTGTGGCCGCTGCGTGGGTTCACTAAAACAGCTGCACCGCGGCACCTTTGGGGTGGTGCTGACGGTAAACGTGCGGCACGTAAAAGGACTGGAGGTGTGAGGGAAATAAAATATAGAGAAAGGTCTGAGAAATAACAACAACACCGCAGCAGGAGTAGCCACTTCCTCAGGATAAAATGAGCTGCACCGCGGCGCACGTGGGGCAGGGGTGCTGCTTCAAAGGTGTCACGGCAAAGGTCGCATCTGTGAAGGGTATAAAATAAAATGGTCGAAAATCCTTTAAAAGTACTGCAGCAGGAGTGGCCGCTGCCCCGTGTCACTAAAAGAGCTGCACCGCGGGAGCGTCGGGGCAGCGCTGCTGGTTAAACAGAGCAGTATGGGAAAGGCTGGGAAGTGTGAGCGCAATAAAATATTGACAATGGTCTAAGAAATATTGTAAAGGTACTGCAGCAGGAGTGGCCGCTGCCCCGCATCACTAAAAGAGCTGCACCGCGGGACCATCGGGGCAGCGCTGCTGGTTAAAAAGGGGTCCGGAAAGCGTGAGAGGTGTAAAGGGAATAAAATGCTGAGCATGGTAAACGAGGTACAATAAAGGTACAGCAGCAGGTGTGGCCGCTGCCCCGTGTCACTAAAAGAGCTGCACCGCGGGAGCGTCGGGGCAGGGCTGCTGGTTAAAAAGAGCGGCACGGGAAAGGCTGAGAGGTGTAAAGGGAATGAAATGCTGAGCATGGTAAACGAGGTACAATACAGGTACAGCAGCAGGAGTGGCCGCTGCCCCGCATCACTAAAAGAGCTGCACCGCGGGAGCGTCGGGGCAGCGCTGCTGGTTAAAAAGAGCGGCACGGGAAAGGCTGGGAAGTGTGAGCGGAATAAAATATTGACAATGGTCTAAGAAATATTGTAAAGGTACTGCAGCAGGAGTGGCCGCTGCCCCGCATCACTAAAAGAGCTGCACCGCGGGAGCGTCGGGGCAGCGCTGCTGGTTAAAAAGGGGTCCGGAAAGCGTGAGAGGTGTAAAGGGAATAAAATGCTGAGCATGGTAAACGAGGTACAAAAAAGGTACAGCAGCAGGTGTGGCCGCTGCTCCGCATCACTAAAAGAGCTGCACCGCGGGACCGTCGGGGCAGCGCTGCTGGTTAAAAAGAGCGGCACTGGAAAGCGTGAGAGGTGTAAAGGGAATGAAATGCTGAGCATGGTAAAAGAGGTACAATAAAGGTACAGCAGCAGGTGTGGCCGCTGCCCCGCATCACTAAAAGAGCTGCACCTCGGGAGCGTCGGGGCAGTGCTGCCGGCTTAAAAGGGGTCCGGAAAGCGTGAGAGGTGTAAAGGGAATGAAATGCTGAGCATGGTAAAAGAGGTACAATAAAGATACTGCTGCAGGAGTGGCCGCTGCCCCGCATCACTAAAAGCGCTGCACCGCGGGAGCGTCGGGGCAGCGCTGCTGGTTAAAAAGGGGTCCGGAAAGCGTGAGAGGTGTAAAGGGAATAAAATGCTGAGCATGGTAAACGAGGTACAATAAAGGTACTGCAGCAGGAGTGGCCGCTGCTCCTTGTCACTAGAAGAGCTTCTCCGAGGCGCCGGTGGGGCTGCGCCGTTCCCGCCTCGGGCGCTTCTGGGCGATTTTGAGGCGGGGGGAGCCCACCGCGGCAGTGGCGGGAAAAGGGGGTGCGGAGTATAAAAGGGGGCGCCGGCGTCGCGGCCCCTCAGTCGGGGGGCGGCGGCGGCGGCGGCAGGAGCTCCGCGGGCTGGCCCGGATGCGGGGACGCCGCCGTGTGCGGCCGAAGGCGCCGGCCCTGAGGCGCGGAGAGAGCGGCGTGGCAGCCGCGCATCGGCTCCGTCATCGGCAGCGCCGCTTCGTGCCGGTAGGGAGCGGGAGAACGCGGCGGCGGGCGGCGGGTGGTGAGTGCCGTCGGCGAGACGGGGCTTGGGCCGCGTGCGGTGTGCGATCTCCCGAGAGCAGCGGGGAGGCCCCCGGGGAGCGGCGGCGGGCGGGGCGCTGTGGGAGCCGGCGTATGTCCCCGAATGAGGCGCCCGGCGCAACGCGCGAGGTGCCAATGAAATAAAATAGAAAACGGTAAAGTGCTATAGAGGAGCCGCACCTAGAGGGCTCTCGGCCCCTGCCCCGTGTCACTAAGGGAGCTGCACCGCGGGAGCGTCGGGGCAGCGCTGCTGGTTAAAAAGAGCGGCACGGGAAAGGCTGGGAAACGTCAGCGCAATAAAGTATTGACAATGGTCTAAGAAATATTGTAAAGGTACTGCAGCAGGAGTGGCCGCTGCCCCGCATCACTAAAAGAGCTGCACCGCGGGACGGTCGGGGCAGCGCTGCTGGTTAAAAAGGGGTCCGGAAAGCGTGAGAGGTGTAAAGGGAATGAAATGCTGAGCATGGTAAACGAGGTACAATAAAGGTACAGCAGCAGGTGTGGCCGCTGCCCCGTGTGACTAAAAGAGCTGCACCGCGGGAGCGTCGGGGCAGCGCTGCTGGTTAAAAAGAGCGGCACGGGAAAGGCTGAGAGGTGTAAAGGGAATAAAATGCTGAGCATTGTAAACGAGGTACAATAAAGGTACAGCAGCAGGAGTGGCCGCTGCCCCGTGTGACTAAAAGAGCTGCACCGCGGGAGCGTCGGGGCAGCGCTGCTGGTTAAAAAGAGCGGCACGGGAAAGCGTGAGAGGTGTAAAGGGAATGAAATGCTGAGCATGGTAAAAGAGGTACAATAAAGGTACGGCAGCAGGAGTGGCCGCTGCCCCGCATCACTAAAAGAGCTGCATCTCGGGGGCGTCGGGGCAGCGCTGCTGGTTAAAAAGAGCGGCACTGGAAAGCGTGAGAGGTGTAAAGGGAATGAAATGCTGAGCATGGTAAAAGAGGTACAATAAAGATACTGCAGCAGGAGTGGCCGCTGCCCCGCATCACTAAAAGAGCTGCACCGCGGGACGGTCGGGGCAGCGCTGCTGGTTAAAAAGGGGTCCGGAAAGCGTGAGAGGTGTAAAGGGAATGAAATGCTGAGCATGGTAAACGAGGTACAATAAAGGTACAGCAGCAGGAGTGGCCGCTGCCCCGTGTCACTAAAAGAGCTGCACCGCGGGAGCGTCGGGGCAGCGCTGCTGGTTAAAAAGAGCAGCACGGAAAGGCTGGGAAGTGTGAGCGCAATAAAATATTGAGAATGGTCTAAGAAATACTCAAAAGGTACAGCAGCAGTTGTGGCCGCTGCGTGGGTTCACTAAAACAGCTGCACCGCGGCACCTTTGGGGTGGTGCTGACGGTAAACGTGCGGCACGTAAAAGGACTGGAGGTGTGAGGGAAATAAAATATAGAGAAAGGTCTGAGAAATAACAACAACACCGCAGCAGGAGTAGCCACTTCCTCAGGATAAAATGAGCTGCACCGCGGCGCACCTGGGGCAGGGGTGCTGCTTCAAAGGTGTCACGGCAAAGGTCGCATCTGTGAAGGGTATAAAATAAAATGGTCGAAAATCCTTTAAAAGTACTGCAGCAGGAGTGGCCGCTGCCCCGTGTCACTAAAAGAGCTGCACCGCGGGAGCGTCGGGGCAGCGCTGCTGGTTAAACAGAGCAGTATGGGAAAGGCTGGGAAGTGTGAGCGCAATAAAATATTGACAATGGTCTAAGAAATATTGTAAAGGTACTGCAGCAGGAGTGGCCGCTGCCCCGCATCACTAAAAGAGCTGCACCGCGGGACCGTCGGGGCAGCTCTGCTGGTTAAACAGAGCGGCACGGGAAAGGCTGAGAGGTGTAAAGGGAATGAAATGCTGAGCATGGTAAACGAGGTACAATACAGGTACAGCAGCAGGTGTGGCCGCTGCCCCGCATCACTAAAAGAGCTGCACCTCGGGAGCGTCGGGGCAGCGCTGCTGGTTAAAAAGGGGTCCGGAAAGCGTGAGAGGTGTAAAGGGAATAAAATGCTGAGCATGGTAAACGAGGTACAAAAAAGGTACAGCAGCAGGTGTGGCCGCTGCTCCGCATCACTAAAAGAGCTGCACCGCGGGACCGTCGGGGCAGCGCTGCTGGTTAAAAAGAGCGGCACTGGAAAGCGTGAGAGGTGTAAAGGGAATGAAATGCTGAGCATGGTAAAAGAGGTACAATAAAGGTACTGCAGCAGGTGTGGCCGCTGCCACGCGTCACTAAAAGAGCTGCACCGCGGGAGCGTCGGGGCAGCGCTGCTGGTTAAAAAGGGGTCCGGAAAGCGTGAGAGGTGTCAAGGGAATAAAATGCTGAGCATGGTAAACGAGGTACAATAAAGGTACTGCAGGAGGGGTGGCCGCTGCTCCTTGTCACTAGAAGAGCTTCTCCGAGGCGCCGGTGGGGCTGCGCCGTTCCCGCCTCGGGCGCTTCTGAGCGATTTTGAGGCGGGGGGAGCCCACCGCGGCAGTGGCGGGAAAAGGGGGTGCGGAGTATAAAAGGGGGCGCCGGCGTCGCGGCCCCTCAGTCGGGGGGCGGCGGCGGCGGCGGCAGGAGCTCCGCGGGCTGGCCCGGATGCGGGGACGCCGCCGTGTGCGGCCGAAGGCGCCGGCCCTGAGGCGCGGAGAGAGCGGCGTGGCAGCCGCGCATCGGCTCCGTCATCGGCAGCGCCGCTTCGTGCCGGTAGGGAGCGGGAGAACGCGGCGGCGGGCGGCGGGTGGTGAGTGCCGTCGGCGAGACGGGGCTTGGGCCGCGTGCGGTGTGCGATCTCCCGAGAGCAGCGGGGAGGCCCCCGGGGAGCGGCGGCGGGCGGGGCGCTGTGGGAGCCGGCGCATGTCCCCGAATGAGGCGCCCGGCGCAACGCGCGAGGTGCCAATGAAATAAAATAGAAAACGGTAAAGTGCTATAGAGGAGCCGCACCTAGAGGGCTCTCGGCCCCTGCCCCGTGTCACTAAGGGAGCTGCACCGCGGGAGCGTCGGGGCAGCGCTGCTGGTTAAAAAGAGCGGCACGGGAAAGGCTGGGAAACGTCAGCGCAATAAAGTATTGACAATGGTCTAAGAAATATTGTAAAGGTACTGCAGCAGGAGTGGCCGCTGCCCCGCATCACTAAAAGAGCTGCACCGCGGGACGGTCGGGGCAGCGCTGCTGGCTAAAAAGGGGTCCGGAAAGCGTGAGAGGTGTAAAGGGAATAAAATGCTGAGCATGGTAAAAGAGGTACAATAAAGGTACAGCAGCAGGAGTGGCCGCTGCCCCGCATCACTAAAAGAGCTGCACCGCGGGACGGTCGGGGCAGCGCTGCTGGTTAAAAAGGGGTCCGGAAAGCGTGAGAGGTGTAAAGGGAATGAAATGCTGAGCATGGTAAACGAGGTACAATAAAGGTACAGCAGCAGGAGTGGCCGCTGCCCCCTGTGACTAAAAGAGCTGCACCGCGGGAGCGTCGGGGCAGCGCTGCTGGTTAAACAGAGCAGCATGGGAAAGGCTGGGAAGTGTGAGCGCAATAAAATATTGACAACGGTCTAAGAAATATTGTAAAGGTACTGCAGCAGGAGTGGCCGCTGCCCCGCATCACTAAAAGAGCTGCACCGCGGGACGGTCGGGGCAGCGCTGCTGGTTAAAAAGGGGTCCGGAAAGCGTGAGAGGTGTAAAGGGAATGAAATGCTGAGCATGGTAAAAGAACTACAATAAAGATACTGCAGCAGGTGTGGCCGCTGCCCCGTGTCACTAAAAGAGCTGCACCGCGGGAGCGTCGGGGCAGCGCTGCTGGTTAAAAAGGGGTCCGGAAAGCGTGAGAGGTGTAAAGGGAATGAAATGCTGAGCTTGGTAAACGAGGTACAATAAAGGTACAGCAGCAGGAGTGGCCGCTGCCCCGCATCACTAAAAGAGCTGCACCGCGGGAGCGTCGGGGCAGCGCTGCTGGTTAAAAAGAGCGGCACGGGAAAGGCTGAGAGGTGTAAAGGGAATGAAATGCTGAGCATGGTAAAAGAGGTACAATAAAGATACTGCAGCAGGAGTGGCCGCTGCCCCGCATCACTAAAAGAGCTGCACCGCGGGACGGTCGGGGCAGCGCTGCTGGTTAAAAAGAGCAGCACGGAAAGGCCGGGAAGTGTGAGCGGAATAAAATATTGACAGTGGTCTAAGAAATATTGTAAAGGTACTGCAGCAGGAGTGGCCGCTGCCCCGCATCACTAAAAGAGCTGCACCGCGGGACCGTCGGGGCAGCGCTGCTGGTTAAACAGAGCAGCATGGGAAAGGCTGGGAAGTGTGAGCGCAATAAAATATTGACAATGGTCTAAGAAATATTGTAAAGGTACTGCAGCAGGAGTGGCCGCTGCCCCGCATCACTAAAAGAGCTGCACCGCGGGAGCGTCGGGGCAGCGCTGCTGGTTAAAAAGGGGTCCGGAAAGCGTGAGAGGTGTAAAGGGAATAAAATGCTGAGCATGGTAAACGAGGTACAATAAAGGTACAGCAGCAGGTGTGGCCGCTGCCCCGTGTGACTAAAAGAGCTGCACCGCGGGAGCGTCGGGGCAGCGCTGCTGGTTAAAAAGAGCGGCACGGGAAAGCGTGAGAGGTGTAAAGGGAATGAAATGCTGAGCATGGTAAACGAGGTACAATAAAGGTACAGCAGCAGGAGTGGCCGCTGCCCCGCATCACTAAAAGAGCTGCACCGCGGGACCGTCGGGGCAGCGCTGCTGGTTAAACAGAGCGGCATGGGAAAGGCTGGGAAGTGTGAGCGCAATAAAATATTGACAATGGTCTAAGAAATACTGTAAAGGTACAGCAGCAGGTGTGGCCGCTGCCCCGTGTGACTAAAAGAGCTGCACCGCGGGAGCGTCGGGGCAGCGCTGCTGGTTAAAAAGAGCGGCACGGGAAAGCGTGAGAGGTGTAAAGGGAATGAAATGCTGAGCATGGTAAACGAGGTACAATACAGGTACAGCAGCAGGTGTGGCCGCTGCCCCGCATCACTAAAAGAGCTGCACCGCGGGAGCGTCGGGGCAGCGCTGCTGGCTAAAAAGGGGTCCGGAAAGCGTGAGAGGTGTAAAGGGAATGAAATGCTGAGCATGGTAAACGAGGTACAATACAGGTACAGCAGCAGGAGTGGCCGCCGCTCCGCGTCACTAAAAGAGCTGCACCGCGGGACGGTCGGGGCAGCGCTGCTGGTTAAAAAGGGGTCCGGAAAGCGTGAGAGGTGTAAAGGGAATAAAATGCTGAGCATGGTAAACGAGGTACAATAAAGGTACAGCAGCAGGAGTGGCCGCTGCTCCGCGTCACTAAAAGGGCTGCACCGCGGGAGCGTCGGGGCAGCGCTGCTGGTTAAAAAGAGCAGCATGGGAAAGGCTGGGAAGTGTGAGCGCAATAAAATATTGACAATGGTCTAAGAAATACTGTAAAGGTACAGCAGCAGGAGTGGCCGCTGCCCCGCATCACTAAAAGAGCTGCACCGCGGGACGGTCGGGGCAGCGCTGCTGGTTAAACAGAGCGGCATGGGAAAGGCTGGGAAGTGTGAGCGCAATAAAATATTGACAATGGTCTAAGAAATACTGTAAAGGTACTGCAGCAGGTGTGGCCGCTGCCCCGTGTCACTAAAAGAGCTGCACCGCGGGAGCGTCGGGGCAGCGCTGCTGGTTAAAAAGAGCAGCACGGGAAAGGCTGAGAGGTGTAAAGGGAATGAAATGCTGAGCATGGTAAAAGAGGTACAATAAAGGTACAGCAGCAGGAGTGGCCGCTGCCCCGCATCACTAAAAGAGCTGCACCGCGGGACCGTCGGGGCAGCGCTGCTGGTTAAAAAGGGGTCCGGAAAGCGTGAGAGGTGTAAAGGGAATAAAATGCTGAGCATGGTAAAAGAGGTACAATAAAGGTACTGCAGCAGGAGGGGTGTCCGCTGCTCCTTGTCACTAGAAGAGCTTCTCCGAGGCGCCGGTGGGGCTGCGCCGTTCCCGCCTCGGGCGCTTCTGGGCGATTTTGAGGCGGGGGGAGCCCACCGCGGCAGTGGCGGGAAAAGGGGGTGCGGAGTATAAAAGGGGGCGCCGGCGTCGCGGCCCCTCAGTCGGGGGGCGGCGGCGGCGGCGGCAGGAGCTCCGCGGGCTGGCCCGGATGCGGGGACGCCGCCCTGTGCGGCCGAAGGCGCCGGCCCTGAGGCGCGGAGAGAGCGGCGTGGCAGCCGCGCATCGGCTCCGTCATCGGCAGCGCCGCTTCGTGCCGGTAGGGAGCGGGAGAACGCGGCGGCGGGCGGCGGGTGGTGAGTGCCGTCGGCGAGACGGGGCTTGGGCCGCGTGCGGTGTGCGATCTCCCGAGAGCAGCGGGGAGGCCCCCGGGGAGCGGCGGCGGGCGGGGCGCTGTGGGAGCCGGCGCATGTCCCCGAATGAGGCGCCCGGCGCAACGCGCGAGGTGCCAATGAAATAAAATAGAAAACGGTAAAGTGCTATAGAGGAGCCGCACCTAGAGGGCTCTCGGCCCCTGCCCCGTGTCACTAAGGGAGCTGCACCGCGGGAGCGTCGGGGCAGCGCTGCTGGTTAAAAAGAGCGGCACGGGAAAGGCTGGGAAACGTCAGCGCAATAAAGTATTGACAATGGTCTAAGAAATATTGTAAAGGTACTGCAGCAGGAGTGGCCGCTGCCCCGCATCACTAAAAGAGCTGCACCGCGGGACGGTCGGGGCAGCGCTGCTGGTTAAAAAGGGGTCCGGAAAGCGTGAGAGGTGTAAAGGGAATAAAATGCTGAGCATGGTAAACGAGGTACAATAAAGGTACAGCAGCAGGTGTGGCCGCTGCCCCGTGTGACTAAAAGAGCTGCACCGCGGGAGCGTCGGGGCAGCGCTGCTGGTTAAAAAGAGCGGCACGGGAAAGGCTGAGAGGTGTAAAGGGAATGAAATGCTGAGCATGGTAAACGAGGTACAATAAAGGTACTGCAGCAGGAGTGGCCGCTGCCCCGCATCACTAAAAGAGCTGCACCGCGGGAGCGTCGGGGCAGCGCTGCTGGTTAAACAGAGCAGCACGGAAAGGCTGGGAAGTGTGAGCGCAATAAAATATTGAGAATGGTCTAAGAAATACTCAAAAGGTACAGCAGCAGTTGTGGCCGCTGCGTGGGTTCACTAAAACAGCTGCACCGCGGCACCTTTGGGGTGGTGCTGACGGTAAACGTGCGGCACGTAAAAGGACTGGAGGTGTGAGGGAAATAAAATATAGAGAAAGGTCTGAGAAATAACAACAACACCGCAGCAGGAGTAGCCACTTCCTCAGGATAAAATGAGCTGCACCGCGGCGCACCTGGGGCAGGGGTGCTGCTTCAAAGGTGTCACGGCAAAGGTCGCATCTGTGAAGGGTATAAAATAAAATGGTCGAAAATCCTTTAAAAGTACTGCAGCAGGAGTGGCTGCTGCCCCGTGTCACTAAAAGAGCTGCACCGCGGGAGCGTCGGGGCAGCGCTGCTGGTTAAACAGAGCAGTATGGGAAAGGCTGGGAAGTGTGAGCGCAATAAAATATTGACAATGGTCTAAGAAATATTGTAAAGGTACTGCAGCAGGAGTGGCCGCTGCCCCGCATCACTAAAAGAGCTGCACCGCGGGACCGTCGGGGCAGCGCTGCTGGCTAAAAAGGGGTCCGGAAAGCGTGAGAGGTGTAAAGGGAATAAAATGCTGAGCATGGTAAACGAGGTACAATACAGGTACAGCAGCAGGAGTGGCCGCCGCTCCGCGTCACTAAAAGAGCTGCACCGCGGGAGCGTCGGGGCAGCGCTGCTGGTTAAACAGAGCAGCATGGGAAAGGCTGGGAAGTGTGAGCGCAATAAAATATTGACAATGGTTTAAGAAATACTGTAAAGGTACAGCAGCAGGAGTGGCCGCTGCCCCGTGTGACTAAAAGAGCTGCACCTCGGGAGCGTCGGGGCAGCGCTGCTGGTTAAACAGAGCGGCACGGGAAAGGCTGAGAGGTGTAAAGGGAATGAAATGCTGAGCATGGTAAACGAGGTACAATAAAGGTACTGCAGCAGGTGTGGCCGCTGCCCCGCGTCACTAAAAGAGCTGCACCGCGGGAGCGTCGGGGCAGCGCTGCTGGTTAAAAAGGGGTCCGGAAAGCGTGAGAGGTGTAAAGGGAATGAAATGCTGAGCATGGTAAAAGAACTACAATAAAGATACTGCTGCAGGAGTGGCCGCTGCCCCGCATCACTAAAAGAGCTGCACCGCGGGAGCGTCGGGGCAGCGCTGCTGGTTAAAAAGGGGTCCGGAAAGCGTGAGAGGTGTAAAGGGAATGAAATGCTGAGCATGGTAAAAGAGGTACAATAAAGATACTGCTGCAGGAGTGGCCGCTGCCCCGCATCACTAAAAGAGCTGCACCGCGGGAGCGTCGGGGCAGCGCTGCTGGTTAAAAAGAGCGGCACGGGAAAGCGTGAGAGGTGTAAAGGGAATGAAATGCTGAGCATGGTAAAAGAGGTACAATAAAGGTACAGCAGCAGGTGTGGCCGCTGCCCCGCATCACTAAAAGAGCTGCACCGCGGGAGCGTCGGGGCAGTGCTGCTGGTTAAAAAGGGGTCCGGAAAGCGTGAGAGGTGTAAAGGGAATGAAATGCTGAGCATGGTAAACGAGGTACAATAAAGGTAGTGCAGCAGGTGTGGCCGCTGCCCCGCATCACTAAAAGAGCTGCACCGCGGGAGCGTCGGGGCAGCGCTGCTGGTTAAACAGAGCAGCATGGGAAAGGCTGGGAAGTGTGAGCGCAATAAAATATTGACAATGGTCTAAGAAATATTGAAAAGGTACAGCAGCAGGAGTGGCCGCTGCCCCGCATCACTAAAAGAGCTGCACCGCGGGAGCGTCGGGGCAGCGCTGCTGGTTAAAAAGAGCAGTATGGGAAAGGCTGGGAAGTGTGAGCGGAATAAAATATTGACAATGGTCTAAGAAATATTGTAAAGGTACAGCAGCAGGAGTGGCCGCTGCCCCGCATCACTAAAAGAGCTGCACCGCGGGACGGTCGGGGCAGCGCTGCTGGTTAAAAAGGGGTCCGGAAAGCGTGAGAGGTGTAAAGGGAATAAAATGCTGAGCATGGTAAACGAGGTACAAAAAAGGTACAGCAGCAGGAGTGGCCGCTGCTCCGCGTCACTAAAAGAGCTGCACCGCGGGAGCGTCGGGGCAGCGCTGCTGGTTAAACAGAGCAGCATGGGAAAGGCTGGGAAGTGTGAGCGCAATAAAATATTGACAATGGTTTAAGAAATACTGTAAAGGTACAGCAGCAGGAGTGGCCGCTGCCCCGCGTCACTAAAAGAGCTGCACCGCGGGAGCGTCGGGGCAGCGCTGTTGGTTAAAAAGAGCGGCACGGGAAAGGCTGAGAGGTGTAAAGGGAATGAAATGCTGAGCATGGTAAACGAGGTACAATAAAGGTACTGCAGCAGGAGTGGCCGCTGCCCCGCATCACTAAAAGAGCTGCACCGCGGGACCGTCGGGGCAGCGCTGCTGGTTAAAAAGGGGTCCGGAAAGCGTGAGAGGTGTAAAGGGAATGAAATGCTGAGCATGGTAAAAGAACTACAATAAAGATACTGCTGCAGGAGTGGCCGCTGCCCCGCATCACTAAAAGAGCTGCACCGCGGGAGCATCGGGGCAGTGCTGCTGGTTAAAAAGGGGTCCGGAAAGCGTGAGAGGTGTAAAGGGAATGAAATGCTGAGCATGGTAAACGAGGTACAATAAAGATACTGCTGCAGGAGTGGCCGCTGCCCCGCATCACTAAAAGAGCTGCACCGCGGGAGCGTCGGGGCAGCGCTGCTGGTTAAAAAGAGCGGCACGGGAAAGGCTGAGAGGTGTAAAGGGAATGAAATGCTGAGCATGGTAAACGAGGTACAATAAAGGTACAGCAGCAGGAGTGGCCGCTGCCCCCTGTGACTAAAAGAGCTGCACCGCGGGAGCGTCGGGGCAGCGCTGCTGGTTAAACAGAGCAGCATGGGAAAGGCTGGGAAGTGTGAGCGCAATAAAATATTGACAACGGTCTAAGAAATATTGTAAAGGTACTGCAGCAGGAGTGGCCGCTGCCCCGCATCACTAAAAGAGCTGCACCGCGGGACGGTCGGGGCAGCGCTGCTGGTTAAAAAGGAGTCCGGAAAGCGTGAGAGGTGTAAAGGGAATGAAATGCTGAGCTTGGTAAACGAGGTACAATAAAGGTACAGCAGCAGGAGTGGCCGCTGCCCCGCATCACTAAAAGAGCTGCACCGCGGGAGCGTCGGGGCAGCGCTGCTGGTTAAAAAGAGCGGCACGGGAAAGGCTGAGAGGTGTAAAGGGAATGAAATGCTGAGCATGGTAAAAGAGGTACAATAAAGATACTGCAGCAGGAGTGGCCGCTGCCCCGCATCACTAAAAGAGCTGCACCGCGGGACGGTCGGGGCAGCGCTGCTGGTTAAAAAGAGCAGCACGGAAAGGCCGGGAAGTGTGAGCGGAATAAAATATTGACAGTGGTCTAAGAAATATTGTAAAGGTACTGCAGCAGGAGTGGCCGCTGCCCCGCATCACTAAAAGAGCTGCACCGCGGGACCGTCGGGGCAGCGCTGCTGGTTAAACAGAGCAGCATGGGAAAGGCTGGGAAGTGTGAGCGCAATAAAATATTGACAATGGTCTAAGAAATATTGTAAAGGTACTGCAGCAGGAGTGGCCGCTGCCCCGCATCACTAAAAGAGCTGCACCGCGGGAGCGTCGGGGCAGCGCTGCTGGTTAAAAAGGGGTCCGGAAAGCGTGAGAGGTGTAAAGGGAATAAAATGCTGAGCATGGTAAACGAGGTACAATAAAGGTACAGCAGCAGGTGTGGCCGCTGCCCCGTGTGACTAAAAGAGCTGCACCGCGGGAGCGTCGGGGCAGCGCTGCTGGTTAAAAAGAGCGGCACGGGAAAGCGTGAGAGGTGTAAAGGGAATGAAATGCTGAGCATGGTAAACGAGGTACAATAAAGGTACAGCAGCAGGAGTGGCCGCTGCCCCGCATCACTAAAAGAGCTGCACCGCGGGACCGTCGGGGCAGCGCTGCTGGTTAAACAGAGCGGCATGGGAAAGGCTGGGAAGTGTGAGCGCAATAAAATATTGACAATGGTCTAAGAAATACTGTAAAGGTACAGCAGCAGGTGTGGCCGCTGCCCCGTGTGACTAAAAGAGCTGCACCGCGGGAGCGTCGGGGCAGCGCTGCTGGTTAAAAAGAGCGGCACGGGAAAGCGTGAGAGGTGTAAAGGGAATGAAATGCTGAGCATGGTAAACGAGGTACAATACAGGTACAGCAGCAGGTGTGGCCGCTGCCCCGCATCACTAAAAGAGCTGCACCGCGGGAGCGTCGGGGCAGCGCTGCTGGCTAAAAAGGGGTCCGGAAAGCGTGAGAGGTGTAAAGGGAATGAAATGCTGAGCATGGTAAACGAGGTACAATACAGGTACAGCAGCAGGAGTGGCCGCCGCTCCGCGTCACTAAAAGAGCTGCACCGCGGGACGGTCGGGGCAGCGCTGCTGGTTAAAAAGGGGTCCGGAAAGCGTGAGAGGTGTAAAGGGAATAAAATGCTGAGCATGGTAAACGAGGTACAATAAAGGTACAGCAG
This sequence comes from Coloeus monedula, assembly GCF_965178545.1. Taxonomy (NCBI): domain Eukaryota; kingdom Metazoa; phylum Chordata; class Aves; order Passeriformes; family Corvidae; genus Coloeus; species Coloeus monedula. Next base: position 96,393 of record NW_028120613.1, on the reverse strand, counting down.
CAGGAGTGGCCGCTGCTCCGCGTCACTAAAAGGGCTGCACCGCGGGAGCGTCGGGGCAGCGCTGCTGGTTAAAAAGAGCAGCATGGGAAAGGCTGGGAAGTGTGAGCGCAATAAAATATTGACAATGGTCTAAGAAATACTGTAAAGGTACAGCAGCAGGAGTGGCCGCTGCCCCGCATCACTAAAAGAGCTGCACCGCGGGACGGTCGGGGCAGCGCTGCTGGTTAAAAAGGGGTCCGGAAAGCGTGAGAGGTGTAAAGGGAATAAAATGCTGAGCATGGTAAACGAGGTACAATAAAGGTACTGCAGCAGGTGTGGCCGCTGCCCCGCATCACTAAAAGAGCTGCACCGCGGGACGGTCGGGGCAGCGCTGCTGGTTAAACAGAGCGGCATGGGAAAGGCTGGGAAGTGTGAGCGCAATAAAATATTGACAATGGTCTAAGAAATACTGTAAAGGTACTGCAGCAGGTGTGGCCGCTGCCCCGTGTCACTAAAAGAGCTGCACCGCGGGAGCGTCGGGGCAGCGCTGCTGGTTAAAAAGAGCAGCACGGGAAAGGCTGAGAGGTGTAAAGGGAATGAAATGCTGAGCATGGTAAAAGAGGTACAATAAAGGTACAGCAGCAGGAGTGGCCGCTGCCCCGCATCACTAAAAGAGCTGCACCGCGGGACCGTCGGGGCAGCGCTGCTGGTTAAAAAGGGGTCCGGAAAGCGTGAGAGGTGTAAAGGGAATAAAATGCTGAGCATGGTAAAAGAGGTACAATAAAGGTACTGCAGCAGGAGGGGTGTCCGCTGCTCCTTGTCACTAGAAGAGCTTCTCCGAGGCGCCGGTGGGGCTGCGCCGTTCCCGCCTCGGGCGCTTCTGGGCGATTTTGAGGCGGGGGGAGCCCACCGCGGCAGTGGCGGGAAAAGGGGGTGCGGAGTATAAAAGGGGGCGCCGGCGTCGCGGCCCCTCAGTCGGGGGGCGGCGGCGGCGGCGGCAGGAGCTCCGCGGGCTGGCCCGGATGCGGGGACGCCGCCCTGTGCGGCCGAAGGCGCCGGCCCTGAGGCGCGGAGAGAGCGGCGTGGCAGCCGCGCATCGGCTCCGTCATCGGCAGCGCCGCTTCGTGCCGGTAGGGAGCGGGAGAACGCGGCGGCGGGCGGCGGGTGGTGAGTGCCGTCGGCGAGACGGGGCTTGGGCCGCGTGCGGTGTGCGATCTCCCGAGAGCAGCGGGGAGGCCCCCGGGGAGCGGCGGCGGGCGGGGCGCTGTGGGAGCCGGCGCATGTCCCCGAATGAGGCGCCCGGCGCAACGCGCGAGGTGCCAATGAAATAAAATAGAAAACGGTAAAGTGCTATAGAGGAGCCGCACCTAGAGGGCTCTCGGCCCCTGCCCCGTGTCACTAAGGGAGCTGCACCGCGGGAGCGTCGGGGCAGCGCTGCTGGTTAAAAAGAGCGGCACGGGAAAGGCTGGGAAACGTCAGCGCAATAAAGTATTGACAATGGTCTAAGAAATATTGTAAAGGTACTGCAGCAGGAGTGGCCGCTGCCCCGCATCACTAAAAGAGCTGCACCGCGGGACGGTCGGGGCAGCGCTGCTGGTTAAAAAGGGGTCCGGAAAGCGTGAGAGGTGTAAAGGGAATAAAATGCTGAGCATGGTAAACGAGGTACAATAAAGGTACAGCAGCAGGTGTGGCCGCTGCCCCGTGTGACTAAAAGAGCTGCACCGCGGGAGCGTCGGGGCAGCGCTGCTGGTTAAAAAGAGCGGCACGGGAAAGGCTGAGAGGTGTAAAGGGAATGAAATGCTGAGCATGGTAAACGAGGTACAATAAAGGTACTGCAGCAGGAGTGGCCGCTGCCCCGCATCACTAAAAGAGCTGCACCGCGGGAGCGTCGGGGCAGCGCTGCTGGTTAAACAGAGCAGCACGGAAAGGCTGGGAAGTGTGAGCGCAATAAAATATTGAGAATGGTCTAAGAAATACTCAAAAGGTACAGCAGCAGTTGTGGCCGCTGCGTGGGTTCACTAAAACAGCTGCACCGCGGCACCTTTGGGGTGGTGCTGACGGTAAACGTGCGGCACGTAAAAGGACTGGAGGTGTGAGGGAAATAAAATATAGAGAAAGGTCTGAGAAATAACAACAACACCGCAGCAGGAGTAGCCACTTCCTCAGGATAAAATGAGCTGCACCGCGGCGCACCTGGGGCAGGGGTGCTGCTTCAAAGGTGTCACGGCAAAGGTCGCATCTGTGAAGGGTATAAAATAAAATGGTCGAAAATCCTTTAAAAGTACTGCAGCAGGAGTGGCTGCTGCCCCGCATCACTAAAAGAGCTGCACCGCGGGAGCGTCGGGGCAGCGCTGCTGGTTAAACAGAGCAGTATGGGAAAGGCTGGGAAGTGTGAGCGCAATAAAATATTGACAATGGTCTAAGAAATATTGTAAAGGTACTGCAGCAGGAGTGGCCGCTGCCCCGCATCACTAAAAGAGCTGCACCGCGGGACCGTCGGGGCAGCGCTGCTGGCTAAAAAGGGGTCCGGAAAGCGTGAGAGGTGTAAAGGGAATAAAATGCTGAGCATGGTAAACGAGGTACAATACAGGTACAGCAGCAGGAGTGGCCGCCGCTCCGCGTCACTAAAAGAGCTGCACCGCGGGAGCGTCGGGGCAGCGCTGCTGGTTAAACAGAGCAGCATGGGAAAGGCTGGGAAGTGTGAGCGCAATAAAATATTGACAATGGTTTAAGAAATACTGTAAAGGTACAGCAGCAGGAGTGGCCGCTGCCCCGTGTGACTAAAAGAGCTGCACCTCGGGAGCGTCGGGGCAGCGCTGCTGGTTAAACAGAGCGGCACGGGAAAGGCTGAGAGGTGTAAAGGGAATGAAATGCTGAGCATGGTAAACGAGGTACAATAAAGGTACTGCAGCAGGTGTGGCCGCTGCCCCGCGTCACTAAAAGAGCTGCACCGCGGGAGCGTCGGGGCAGCGCTGCTGGTTAAAAAGGGGTCCGGAAAGCGTGAGAGGTGTAAAGGGAATGAAATGCTGAGCATGGTAAAAGAACTACAATAAAGATACTGCTGCAGGAGTGGCCGCTGCCCCGCATCACTAAAAGAGCTGCACCGCGGGAGCGTCGGGGCAGCGCTGCTGGTTAAAAAGGGGTCCGGAAAGCGTGAGAGGTGTAAAGGGAATGAAATGCTGAGCATGGTAAAAGAGGTACAATAAAGATACTGCTGCAGGAGTGGCCGCTGCCCCGCATCACTAAAAGAGCTGCACCGCGGGAGCGTCGGGGCAGCGCTGCTGGTTAAACAGAGCAGCATGGGAAAGGCTGGGAAGTGTGAGCGCAATAAAATATTGACAATGGTCTAAGAAATATTGAAAAGGTACAGCAGCAGGAGTGGCCGCTGCCCCGCATCACTAAAAGAGCTGCACCGCGGGAGCGTCGGGGCAGCGCTGCTGGTTAAAAAGAGCAGTATGGGAAAGGCTGGGAAGTGTGAGCGCAATAAAATATTGACAATGGTCTAAGAAATATTGTAAAGGTACTGCAGCAGGAGTGGCCGCTGCCCCGCATCACTAAAAGAGCTGCACCGCGGGACGGTCGGGGCAGCGCTGCTGGTTAAAAAGGGGTCCGGAAAGCGTGAGAGGTGTAAAGGGAATAAAATGCTGAGCATGGTAAACGAGGTACAAAAAAGGTACAGCAGCAGGAGTGGCCGCTGCTCCGCGTCACTAAAAGAGCTGCACCGCGGGAGCGTCGGGGCAGCGCTGCTGGTTAAACAGAGCAGCATGGGAAAGGCTGGGAAGTGTGAGCGCAATAAAATATTGACAATGGTTTAAGAAATACTGTAAAGGTACAGCAGCAGGAGTGGCCGCTGCCCCGCGTCACTAAAAGAGCTGCACCGCGGGAGCGTCGGGGCAGCGCTGTTGGTTAAAAAGAGCGGCACGGGAAAGGCTGAGAGGTGTAAAGGGAATGAAATGCTGAGCATGGTAAACGAGGTACAATAAAGGTACAGCAGCAGGAGTGGCCGCTGCCCCGCGTCACCAAAAGAGCTGCACCGCGGGAGCGTCGGGGCAGCGCTGCTGGTTAAACAGAGCAGCATGGGAAAGGCTGGGAAGTGTGAGCGCAATAAAATATTGACAACGGTCTAAGAAATATTGTAAAGGTACTGCAGCAGGAGTGGCCGCTGCCCCGCATCACTAAAAGAGCTGCACCGCGGGACCGTCGGGGCAGCGCTGCTGGTTAAAAAGGGGTCCGGAAAGCGTGAGAGGTGTAAAGGGAATGAAATGCTGAGCATGGTAAAAGAACTACAATAAAGATACTGCTGCAGGAGTGGCCGCTGCCCCGCATCACTAAAAGAGCTGCACCGCGGGAGCGTCGGGGCAGCGCTGCTGGTTAAAAAGAGCGGCACGGGAAAGCGTGAGAGGTGTAAAGGGAATGAAATGCTGAGCATGGTAAAAGAGGTACAATAAAGGTACAGCAGCAGGTGTGGCCGCTGCCCCGCATCACTAAAAGAGCTGCACCGCGGGAGCATCGGGGCAGTGCTGCTGGTTAAAAAGGGGTCCGGAAAGCGTGAGAGGTGTAAAGGGAATGAAATGCTGAGCATGGTAAACGAGGTACAATAAAGGTAGTGCAGCAGGTGTGGCCGCTGCCCCGCATCACTAAAAGAGCTGCACCTCGGGAGCGTCGGGGCAGCGCTGCTGGTTAAACAGAGCAGCATGGGAAAGGCTGAGAGGTGTAAAGGGAATGAAATGCTGAGCATGGTAAAAGAGGTACAATAAAGGTACTGCAGCAGGTGTGGCCGCTGCCCCGTGTGACTAAAAGAGCTGCACCGCGGGAGCGTCGGGGCAGCGCTGCTGGTTAAAAAGAGCGGCACGGGAAAGGCTGAGAGGTGTAAAGGGAATGAAATGCTGAGCATGGTAAAAGAGGTACAATAAAGGTACAGCAGCAGGAGGGGTGGCCGCTGCTCCTTGTCACTAGAAGAGCTTCTCCGAGGCGCCGGTGGGGCTGCGCCGTTCCCGCCTCGGGCGCTTCTGGGCGATTTTGAGGCGGGGGGAGCCCACCGCGGCAGTGGCGGGAAAAGGGGCTGCGGAGTATAAAAGGGGGCGCCGGCGTCGCGGCCCCTCAGTCGGGGGGCGGCGGCGGCGGCGGCAGGAGCTCCGCGGGCTGGCCCGGATGCGGGGACGCCGCCCTGTGCGGCCGAAGGCGCCGGCCCTGAGGCGCGGAGAGAGCGGCGTGGCAGCCGCGCATCGGCTCCGTCATCGGCAGCGCCGCTTCGTGCCGGTAGGGAGCGGGAGAACGCGGCGGCGGGCGGCGGGTGGTGAGTGCCGTCGGCGAGACGGGGCTTGGGCCGCGTGCGGTGTGCGATCTCCCGAGAGCAGCGGGGAGGCCCCCGGGGAGCGGCGGCGGGCGGGGCGCTGTGGGAGCCGGCGCATGTCCCCGAATGAGGCGCCCGGCGCAACGCGCGAGGTGCCAATGAAATAAAATAGAAAACGGTAAAGTGCTATAGAGGAGCCGCACCTAGAGGGCTCTCGGCCCCTGCCCCGTGTCACTAAGGGAGCTGCACCGCGGGAGCGTCGGGGCAGCGCTGCTGGTTAAAAAGAGCGGCACGGGAAAGGCTGGGAAACGTCAGCGCAATAAAGTATTGACAATGGTCTAAGAAATATTGTAAAGGTACTGCAGCAGGAGTGGCCGCTGCCCCGCATCACTAAAAGAGCTGCACCGCGGGACGGTCGGGGCAGCGCTGCTGGTTAAAAAGGGGTCCGGAAAGCGTGAGAGGTGTAAAGGGAATAAAATGCTGAGCATGGTAAACGAGGTACAATAAAGGTACAGCAGCAGGTGTGGCCGCTGCCCCGTGTGACTAAAAGAGCTGCACCGCGGGAGCGTCGGGGCAGCGCTGCTGGTTAAAAAGAGCGGCACGGGAAAGGCTGAGAGGTGTAAAGGGAATGAAATGCTGAGCATGGTAAACGAGGTACAATAAAGGTACAGCAGCAGGAGTGGCCGCTGCCCCGCATCACTAAAAGAGCTGCACCGCGGGAGCGTCGGGGCAGCGCTGCTGGTTAAACAGAGCAGCACGGAAAGGCTGGGAAGTGTGAGCGCAATAAAATATTGACAATGGTCTATGAAATACTCAAAAGGTACAGCAGCAGTTGTGGCCGCTGCGTGGGTTCACTAAAACAGCTGCACCGCGGCACCTTTGGGGTGGTGCTGACGGTAAACGTGCGGCACGTAAAAGGACTGGAGGTGTGAGGGAAATAAAATATAGAGAAAGGTCTGAGAAATAACAACAACACCGCAGCAGGAGTAGCCACTTCCTCAGGATAAAATGAGCTGCACCGCGGCGCACCTGGGGCAGGGGTGCTACTTCAAAGGTGTCACGGCAAAGGTCGCATCTGTGAAGGGTATAAAATAAAATGGTCGAAAATCCTTTAAAAGTACAGCAGCAGGAGTGGCTGCTGCCCCGTGTCACTAAAAGAGCTGCACCGCGGGAGCGTCGGGGCAGCGCTGCTGGTTAAACAGAGCAGCACGGGAAAGGCTGGGAAGTGTGAGCGCAATAAAATATTGACAATGGTCTAAGAAATATTGTAAAGGTACTGCAGCAGGAGTGGCCGCTGCCCCGCATCACTAAAAGAGCTGCACCGCGGGAGCGTCGGGGCAGCGCTGCTGGTTAAAAAGAGCGGCACGGGAAAGGCTGAGAGGTGTAAAGGGAATGAAATGCTGAGCATGGTAAACGAGGTACAATACAGGTACAGCAGCAGGAGTGGCCGCTGCCCCGCATCACTAAAAGAGCTGCACCGCGGGAGCGTCGGGGCAGCGCTGCTGGCTAAAAAGGGGTCCGGAAAGCGTGAGAGGTGTAAAGGGAATAAAATGCTGAGCATGGTAAACGAGGTACAATACAGGTACAGCAGCAGGAGTGGCCGCTGCTCCGCGTCACTAAAAGAGCTGCACCGCGGGAGCGTCGGGGCAGCGCTGCTGGTTAAACAGAGCAGCATGGGAAAGGCTGGGAAGTGTGAGCGCAATAAAATATTGACAATGGTTTAAGAAATATTGTAAAGGTACTGCAGCAGGAGTGGCCGCTGCCCCGCATCACTAAAAGAGCTGCACCGCGGGAGCGTCGGGGCAGCGCTGCTGGTTAAAAAGAGCGGCACGGGAAAGCGTGAGAGGTGTAAAGGGAATGAAATGCTGAGCATGGTAAAAGAACTACAATAAAGGTACTGCAGCAGGTGTGGCCGCTGCCCCGCATCACTAAAAGAGCTGCACCGCGGGAGCGCCGGGGCAGTGCTGCTGGTTAAAAAGGGGTCCGGAAAGCGTGAGAGGTGTAAAGGGAATGAAATGCTGAGCATGGTAAACGAGGTACAATAAAGATACTGCAGCAGGAGTGGCCGCTGCCCCGCATTACTAAAAGAGCTGCACCGCGGGACCGTCGGGGCAGCGCTGCTGGTTAAAAAGGGGTCCGGAAAGCGTGAGAGGTGTAAAGGGAATAAAATGCTGAGCATGGTAAACGAGGTACAATAAAGGTACTGCAGCAGGTGTGGCCGCTGCCCCGTGTGACTAAAAGAGCTGCACCGCGGGAGCGTCGGGGCAGCGCTGCTGGTTAAAAAGAGCGGCACGGGAAAGGCTGAGAGGTGTAAAGGGAATGAAATGCTGAGCATGGTAAACGAGGTACAATAAAGATACTGCAGCAGGAGTGGCCGCTGCCCCGCATCACTAAAAGAGCTGCACCGCGGGACCGTCGGGGCAGCGCTGCTGGTTAAAAAGAGCAGCATGGGAAAGGCTGGGAAGTGTGAGCGGAATAAAATATTGACAATGGTCTAAGAAATATTGTAAAGGTACTGCAGCAGGAGTGGCCGCTGCCCCGCATCACTAAAAGAGCTGCACCGCGGGACCGTCGGGGCAGCGCTGCTGGCTAAAAAGGGGTCCGGAAAGCGTGAGAGGTGTAAAGGGAATAAAATGCTGAGCATGGTAAACGAGGTACAATAAAGGTACAGCAGCAGGAGTGGCCGCTTCTCCGCGTCACTAAAAGAGCTGCACCGCGGGAGCGTCGGGGCAGCGCTGCTGGTTAAACAGAGCAGCATGGGAAAGGCTGGGAAGTGTGAGCGCAATAAAATATTGACAATGGTTTAAGAAATACTGTAAAGGTACAGCAGCAGGAGTGGCCGCTGCCCCGCATCACTAAAAGAGCTGCACCGCGGGACGGTCGGGGCAGCGCTGCTGGTTAAAAAGGGGTCCGGAAAGCGTGAGAGGTGTAAAGGGAATAAAATGCTGAGCATGGTAAACGAGGTACAATAAAGGTACAGCAGCAGGAGTGGCCGCTGCTCCGCGTCACTAAAAGAGCTGCACTCGGGACCGTCGGGGCAGCGCTGCTGGTTAAAAAGAGCAGCATGGGAAAGGCTGGGAAGTGTGAGCGCAATAAAATATTGACAATGGTTTAACAAATACTGTAAAGGTACAGCAGCAGGAGTGGCCGCTGCCCCGCATCACTAAAAGAGCTGCACCGCGGGAGCGTCGGGGCAGCGCTGCTGGTTAAAAAGAGCGGCACGGGAAAGGCTGAGAGGTGTAAAGGGAATGAAATGCTGAGCATGGTAAACGAGGTACAATAAAGATACTGCTGCAGGAGTGGCCGCTGCCCCGCGTCACTAAAAGAGCTGCACCGCGGGACGGTCGGGGCAGCGCTGCTGGTTAAAAAGGAGTCCGGAAAGCGTGAGAGGTGTAAAGGGAATGAAATGCTGAGCATGGTAAAAGAACTACAATAAAGATACTGCAGCAGGTGTGGCCGCTGCCCCGTGTCACTAAAAGAGCTGCACCGCGGGAGCGTCGGGGCAGCGCTGCTGGTTAAAAAGGGGTCCGGAAAGCGTGAGAGGTGTAAAGGGAATGAAATGCTGAGCATGGTAAACGAGGTACAATAAAGGTACAGCAGCAGGAGTGGCCGCTGCCCCGCATCACTAAAAGAGCTGCACCGTGGGAGCGTCGGGGCAGCGCTGCTGGTTAAAAAGAGCGGCACGGGAAAGGCTGAGAGGTGTAAAGGGAATGAAATGCTGAGCATGGTAAACGAGGTACAATAAAGATACTGCTGCAGGAGTGGCCGCTGCCCCGCATCACTAAAAGAGCTGCACCGCGGGACCGTCGGGGCAGCGCTGCTGGTTAAAAAGAGCAGCACGGAAAGGCTGGGAAGTGTGAGCGGAATAAAATATTGACAATGGTCTAAGAAATATTGTAAAGGTACTGCAGCAGGAGTGGCCGCTGCCCCGCATCACTAAAAGAGCTGCACCGCGGGAGCGTCGGGGCAGCGCTGCTGGTTAAACAGAGCAGTATGGGAAAGGCTGGGAAGTGTGAGCGCAATAAAATATTGACAATGGTCTAAGAAATATTGTAAAGGTACTGCAGCAGGAGTGGCCGCTGCCCCGCATCACTAAAAGAGCTGCACCGCGGGACGGTCGGGGCAGCGCTGCTGGTTAAAAAGGGGTCCGGAAAGCGTGAGAGGTGTAAAGGGAATAAAATGCTGAGCATGGTAAACGAGGTACAATAAAGGTACAGCAGCAGGTGTGGCCGCTGCCCCGTGTGACTAAAAGAGCTGCACCGCGGGAGCGTCGGGGCAGCGCTGCTGGTTAAAAAGAGCGGCACGGGAAAGGCTGAGAGGTGTAAAGGGAATGAAATGCTGAGCATGGTAAACGAGGTACAATAAAGGTACAGCAGCAGGAGTGGCCGCTGCCCCGCGTCACCAAAAGAGCTGCACCGCGGGAGCGTCGGGGCAGCGCTGCTGGTTAAACAGAGCAGCATGGGAAAGGCTGGGAAGTGTGAGCGCAATAAAATATTGACAACGGTCTAAGAAATATTGTAAAGGTACTGCAGCAGGAGTGGCCGCTGCCCCGCATCACTAAAAGAGCTGCACCGCGGGACGGTCGGGGCAGCGCTGCTGGTTAAAAAGGGGTCCGGAAAGCGTGAGAGGTGTAAAGGGAATGAAATGCTGAGCATGGTAAAAGAACTACAATAAAGATACTGCTGCAGGAGTGGCCGCTGCCCCGCATCACTAAAAGAGCTGCACCGCGGGACCGTCGGGGCAGTGCTGCTGGTTAAAAAGGGGTCCGGAAAGCGTGAGAGGTGTAAAGGGAATGAAATGCTGAGCATGGTAAACGAGGTACAATAAAGGTAGTGCAGCAGGTGTGGCCGCTGCCCCGCGTCACTAAAAGAGCTGCACCTCGGGAGCGTCGGGGCAGCGCTGCTGGTTAAACAGAGCAGCATGGGAAAGGCTGGGAAGTGTGAGCGCAATAAAATATTGACAATGGTTTAAGAAATATTGAAAAGGTACAGCAGCAGGAGTGGCCGCTGCCCCGCATCACTAAAAGAGCTGCACCGCGGGAGCGTCGGGGCAGCGCTGCTGGTTAAAAAGGGGTCCGGAAAGCGTGAGAGGTGTAAAGGGAATAAAATGCTGAGCATGGTAAGCGAGGTACAATAAAGATACTGCAGCAGGTGTGGCCGCTGCCCCGCATCACTAAAAGAGCTGCACCGCGGGAGCGTCGGGGCAGCGCTGCTGGTTAAAAAGAGCGGCACGGGAAAGCGTGAGAGGTGTAAAGGGAATGAAATGCTGAGCATGGTAAAAGAGGTACAATAAAGGTACAGCAGCAGGTGTGGCCGCTGCCCCGCATCACTAAAAGAGCTGCACCGCGGGAGCGTCGGGGCAGTGCTGCTGGTTAAAAAGGGGTCCGGAAAGCGTGAGAGGTGTAAAGGGAATGAAATGCTGAGCATGGTAAACGAGGTACAATAAAGGTAGTGCAGCAGGAGTGGCCGCTGCTCCTTGTCACTAGAAGAGCTTCTCCGAGGCGCCGGTGGGGCTGCGCCGTTCCCGCCTCGGGCGCTTCTGGGCGATTTTGAGGCGGGGGGAGCCCACCGCGGCAGTGGCGGGAAAAGGGGGTGCGGAGTATAAAAGGGGGCGCCGGCGTCGCGGCCCCTCAGTCGGGGGGCGGCGGCGGCGGCGGCAGGAGCTCCGCGGGCTGGCCCGGATGCGGGGACGCCGCCGTGTGCGGCCGAAGGCGCCGGCCCTGAGGCGCGGAGAGAGCGGCGTGGCAGCCGCGCATCGGCTCCGTCATCGGCAGCGCCGCTTCGTGCCGGTAGGGAGCGGGAGAACGCGGCGGCGGGCGGCGGGTGGTGAGTGCCGTCGGCGAGACGGGGCTTGGGCCGCGTGCGGTGTGCGATCTCCCGAGAGCAGCGGGGAGGCCCCCGGGGAGCGGCGGCGGGCGGGGCGCTGTGGGAGCCGGCGCATGTCCCCGAATGAGGCGCCCGGCGCAACGCGCGAGGTGCCAATGAAATAAAATAGAAAACGGTAAAGTGCTATAGAGGAGCCGCACCTAGAGGGCTCTCGGCCCCTGCCCCGTGTCACTAAGGGAGCTGCACCGCGGGAGCGTCGGGGCAGCGCTGCTGGTTAAACAGAGCGGCACGGGAAAGGCTGGGAAACGTCAGCGCAATAAAGTATTGACAATGGTCTAAGAAATATTGTAAAGGTACTGCAGCAGGAGTGGCCGCTGCCCCGCATCACTAAAAGAGCTGCACCGCGGGACGGTCTGGGCAGCGCTGCTGGTTAAAAAGAGCGGCACGGGAAAGGCTGAGGGGTGTAAAGGGAATAAAATGCTGAGCATGGTAAACGAGGTACAATAAAGGTACAGCAGCAGGAGTGGCCGCTGCTCCGCATCACTAAAAGAGCTGCACCGCGGGAGCGTCGGGGCAGCGCTGCTGGTTAAAAAGAGCAGCACGGAAAGGCTGGGAAGTGTGAGCGCAATAAAATATTGAGAATGGTCTAAGAAATATTGTAAAGGTACAGCAGCAGTTGTGGCCGCTGCGTGGGTTCACTAAAACAGCTGCACCGCGGCACCTTTGGGGTGGTGCTGATGGTAAACGTGCGGCACGTAAAAGGACTGGAGGTGTGAGGGAAATAAAATATAGAGAAAGGTCTGAGAAATAATAACAACACCGCAGCAGGAGTAGCCACTTCCTCAGGATAAAATGAGCTGCACCGCGGCGCACGTGGGGCAGGGGCGCTGCTTCAAAGGTGTCACGGCAAAGGTCGCATCTGTGAAGGGTATAAAATAAAATGGTCGAAAATCCTTTAAAAGTACTGCAGCAGGAGTGGCTGCTGCCCCGTGTCACTAAAAGAGCTGCACCGCGGGAGCGTCGGGGCAGCGCTGCTGGTTAAAAAGGGGCCCGGAAAGCGTGAGAGGTGTAAAGGGAATGAAATGCTGAGCATGGTAAAAGAGGTACAATAAAGATACTGCAGCAGGTGTGGCCGCTGCCCCGCATCACTAAAAGAGCTGCACCGCGGGACGGTCGGGGCAGCGCTGCTGGTCAAAAAGAGCAGCACGGAAAGGCTGGGAAGTGTGAGCGGAATAAAATATTGACAATGGTCTAAGAAATATTGTAAAGGTACTGCAGCAGGAGTGGCCGCTGCCCCGCATCACTAAAAGAGCTGCACCTCGGGAGCGTCGGGGCAGCGCTGCTGGTTAAAAAGAGCGGCACGGGAAAGGCTGAGAGGTGTAAAGGGAATGAAATGCTGAGCATGGTAAACGAGGTACAATAAAGGTACAGCAGCAGGTGTAGCCGCTGCCCCACATCACTAAAAGAGCTGCACCGCGGGAGCGTCGGGGCAGCGCTGCTGGTTAAACAGAGCAGCACGGAAAGGCTGGGAAGTGTGAGCGCAATAAAATATTGAGAATGGTCTAAGAAATACTCAAAAGGTACAGCAGCAGTTGTGGCCGCTGCGTGGGTTCACTAAAACAGCTGCACCGCGGCACCTTTGGGGTGGTGTTGATGGTAAACGTGCGGCACGTAAAAGGACTGGAGGTGTGAGGGAAGTAAAATATAGAGAAAGGTCTGAGAAATAACAACAACACCGCAGCAGGAGTAGCCACTTCCTCAGGATAAAATGAGCTGCACCGCGGCGCACGTGGGGCAGGGGCGCTGCTTCAAAGGTGTCACGGCAAAGGTCGCATCTGTGAAGGGTATAAAATAAAATGGTCGAAAATCCTTTAAAGGTACTGCAGCAGGTGTGGCCGCTGCCCCGCATCACTAAAAGAGCTGCACCGCGGGAGCGTCGGGGCAGCGCTGCTGGTTAAAAAGAGCGGCACGGGAAAGGCTGAGGGGTGTAAAGGGAATAAAATGCTGAGCATGGTAAAACAGGTACAATAAAGATACTGCAGGAGGTGTGGCCGCTGCCCCGCGTCACTAAAAGAGCTGCACCGCGGGAAGTGATTCGTTTGTTCTTAGGTTTGGAATGAAAGGTGCTCTTCCAGAGGGGACTATTGACCTGTTAAAATTCTGTTGGATACAGGAAAAGAGGGAGGAAGCAAGCAGCTGGGGAATGAAGGGGTGGATTTTTTGGTGGATACAGGGAAAGACACGGGAAGGGGCTCTCAAGTAAAATACACCTCACGGGCAGCACCAGGAGAAGCCTCAAGTGCCCTTTTTTTCCAAGCTCTGACATTCAAGAGGAGTAAGCAGTGGTCAGCCCATCACTTTCTGTATTCCTTGGATGCCCAGTGCTTTGTTGGGAAGAGATAATATTTGGAAATGAACAAATCCGGGGATGTAATTTCCTGATAGTAAAGCCCCAGAGAGCCTGGTTTTGATATCCTTCCAGCACCCAAACGCAGCAGAGGGAATCCTGGCGGAGCTGGAAAACGCTGTCGCTCCGTCGGTGGAATTCCTGGGAACTGGAAAGCAGCAGAAGCAGCAAGAACAGAGTTGGAAGCAGGCTCCAGCCGGGTAAGGCAGACACCAAATCCTTTGGAACTGGGCAGGGGTGGGAAGAATGAATTCTTACATTTGTAGCCCAGGGATTCCTGAGCAGGATCCCGGCAGGGAAGACTGCAGGGATCAGGCTGGGGCCTGATCGCAGCTGGGGGCAGCGAGCCTTGGAATTGGCTGAAGGGAAGAAAGAGGGATCCTTTGAGCACAAGGATCAGGTGTCAAATGCGGAGATGGCATCAGACAATTCCTCGGGAGGGTTTAGTTCCTGGGCCAAATCGATCTGCTGCCTTGTGAAGGAGCTCAGAGAGCTGGGAAGAGCCCAAGCAACGCAGGGAATGCACCGGCAGATGAAAGTGCCGGGGAACGGTGGGGAAAAGCATCCGAACAGGGGGCCTCGTTTTGTACAGGGACGGTGCAAAAAATTGTCCGAAAGAATAGGAATGGAATGGGATTTTACGTATTCCTCGGAGGCCACAATCCAGTGGGAAGGCTGAGAGAAAGAAACAAGGCCTAAAAAGGCAGATGAGCCAAATCTGCCCAAAGCCTCCAATGGCCACATTCCCTGGCATTGCTGAGGACTTCAGCCAAGCTCCAAGCAAAAGGTGAGCCCCTGATTTTGGTGCCAAGGGAAACTCCAAGTTAAGAATGATCCAAATATGAAGCGCTTCTCACAAAACTCAGCTTTGCAAACCTTTCTTTGGGCTAAAAAAGAAAAGATGGGAATGCCCTTGGCAGAAAAGCAGCTGTGAGGCACAGCAGGCTTCAAATGCCTGTCAGCAGGAGCTCCAGGAGAAACGGCTGCTGGCTCCGGGCATCCTGGGCTTTCCAGGCAGGTTTTGTAGCGGATTGCAAGGCAGTTTTCCTGCCTCTGGGGGGTGGCACCTGCATCCCGCTGGAAAGGGAAAATGTGGAGAGAGGGGCAAGCGGGAAGACGGTTGCTGATGTGTGTCCTTGGATCGCAGTTCCTCCCGGTGAGTCTGTGCTGCTGGAAGTTTGAAGGAGATCAGTCCTGGAGTACGTGTGGGTTCACCTGTGGGGTTTGGGAGCGACGCCGGCCATGAAATTCCAGGGATGTTCCCTTTGCTGGAGTGAGAAGCAGTGGAAGCACTTTGCTGTCTGCTTCTTCATCGCCTTCGCCTCGGTCCCCTGGGGCTCCAGGTAATCCCCTCTCACCTTTGCTTTTCCAAGGGTCTCTAAATGAGGGCTTGAGCTTTGGTGTAGCTCCCTTTACAGGGAAGATCTGTTCCAGGAAAGGTCTCCTGGTCTGGACCGATGGCGTTGCAGGAAGAGCAGGAAACCCCACAGCTCCTGTGGCTCCCTCATCTGATTTGCCTGCAGGCAGCCAGGATCATTCCCAAGTGTCATCCTCTGGCTCCGTGACTCGGTGAGGTTGTGTTCCGCCAAAGGCCAGGGGCCGCTTTGTTTTGCAGCTCACGAAAGTCCAGCTCGGTGGTGCTGGGTTTGGTTTTTGTGTGCAATGAAGGCACTAAAAAATTCCCCTCCTTCCCTGGCACAGCCCTGGAGTGGGAGCAGATTCCCCTTATCCCGGAGTTATCCCGCTCCTGCCGTGGATCCCTGCGGTGCCGTGGCAGGTGAGGAGACTGAAAGCTTTCATTAGGAATTGGGGATTATGAGCACTGACATTTACTGTGCTAGAAAGTCTTAAGGGACAAATTTGTGCCAATTAATGTCACGCCTTTAACTACGAGGATCAATTCGTGTTATGCTTGTACCAGAGTCTGGTGACAGAGGGGGTTTCCAAAGGAAGTCTTGGTCCATGGAGGCTTGTGCCCAAAGAAAATGCCAAGAGAACTGAGGTATGAAAAACAAAGGTCCTTTATTTATCTAAGAGCAGCAACAAAAACGAACTACAGAACATATTTACATTGTAAGAACCTTTGTAACAACAACGATCTATAGAACGTATTTACAAGAACATAGCTATCGATACTATATTAAACGTATTTACAGAAGACAATAAGAAACGCTAAAACGTATCTACAGCAGGGTGCCGTCTCTGGCCTGGATCTCCATCAGTCCTGGAAGAAAAAGCAAGTGACAGAGTCATTGCAGTCAGGCACAGAGGGCTGTTCCATGTGCCCCCAGCCTGGGACACACTGGCAGAGCGGGACTCTGCTGCCAGCGCTGAGCCTGGCTGGGGCTGGGGGTCAGGCCCCAGGCACTGGCATGGGGCTTGTGTGAGCCAAAGCAAGGGCAGGACAGGCTGGGGATGCTGCTTGTGCTGCCAGAATCCAGCCCACGGGGCACCGTGTCCCTCAGCGGGGCACCCAGCCCAGCCCCAGCCTGGCAGCAGGGCACCCACTCTGCCTGTGGGGAGCACATACCTGTCCTACTGCTGGAGTCCGTCCTCATCCCAGGACCATGTCCTCCTCCTCGTCTTTTCCGTCCACATCCATGTCCTCACTGTATTCTTCCATTTCCACCTCCATCTCTTCCTCCATCTCTTCCTTCACGTCCACCTCCATCTCTTCCTCCATCTCCTCCTTTGCATCCACCTCCATCTCTTCCTCCATCTCTTCCTTCACGTCCACCTCCATCTCTTCCTCTCCGGTCTCTCCTCCCTCCACTTCCATCTCCTCCTCTGTATCAATCTTTAGATCCACCTCCATCTCTTTCTCTTCGTCTCTGGAAACCTGCAGATGTAGCAAAACCTCGGAGTGGGATCCCTGTCCCACAGCATCCCCACAGAGGCACTTAGGTGGTGTCCATTTCCATGGAATGGCACCTTACCTTCCTCAGGACAAATGTGAGCATCTGGCAGGGATGAACGGCAAAATCCAGGCACAAGAGACCTTTGGGAACACTCGGGAGTAGCGGAGCAGGGGCCAAGCAGGGTGACGGGTGTGTAGGCACAAGGGCCAATGGTTGTGTTGTCCTCTTTGCTGGATGCTGGGAGCTCCAGTGTGAATGCAGACCGTGACGTCACAATTCACAGGAGTCCAGGGTCACCGTGCAGTGGACAACGGGCATCACAGAATGATGGAATCCCTGAGTGGTCTGGCTTGGAAGGGACGCTAAAGATCGTCTTGTTCCAACTTGAGCAGTCTTCTACCAGAGCACCTTGCTCAGAGTCCTGTTCCCACCTGGCCTTGGGTGTTGGCAGGGATGGGGCATCCACATCCTCTGTGCACAGCCTGGGCCAGTGCCTCAGCACTCTCAGTGTGAAAAAGCAGCTTCCTTAGAGCCAACCTAAATCAACCTCCTGCAGTTAAAAGCCATCCCCGCTTCTCCTCTTGCCACTGGCCCTATTGAACACTGTCCCCATCTTTCCTATGGGACCCTTCGAGTCCTGCATGGCCACAGCAAAGCCTCTCCAGGGCCTTCTGTTCTCCAGGCTGAACATTCTCAACCCCACATGGACAGCAGGGACTTAGATCAGCAGAAATCAAAGCTGCAAGGTAGCAAATAGCACCAGGAGCTGAGAGAGGGAAGCTTTAGACCCAGGCTTGTCTCGAAATAGACAATATTAGGAAGAGTGGAGGGGCAGATGGTGGGACACTGGCTCTGTTCTAACTGATGAATATTTTCTTTTTTTCTTCTTCTTTTCTCTCATGCTGACCCAGGTTTTGCTGTTTGAAAGGAAGCTTGGCACAGCATCCATTGTCTTCTCCATTTGTGAAACACCGAGCAGAATCTGAGCAGGCTGATGGCGCAGAGCAAAACCTGCAAATATCTTGATAATCCTGAGCCTGGGGGATGCAGCTAAACCCAGTCCAAAGTAATTTCTGGAAAGTCGAACCTGGTTTACATTTTCTTGACTTTGGCTGTGCCAGCTTCACCAGACATTTATAAAAAAGCAAACAAAAAACTCCAACCAAAAAAGACAAAAACCCAAACAAACAAACCCACACAAACCAATCAAACAAACAGATAAAAAAACCCAAATAAAACCAAAAGGAATGAGGAGTTCGTCTTAGTTGTGAGGATATCACAGCAGGCGAATGGCTGCTTCCCACAGGATCACCATAAAAAGCCACATGGAACAGCTGCTCCAGAATATACACAAGAGGGGCAATAGAAAAAGTGCTACATGGCGGCTTTGGGGGTAGCTCCACATGAAGGTGAAGGATGAGCACTCGGTGCTACAGATCCAGCATTCCCCACCCTCCAGGCCGCTCTTTGCTCCTGATGAAAGAGCCTTGCAGGACTGTGGCCCTTCTCAATGCAATGTCAATCATTGCCACAGCTCTCAGCTGAGCCACTGGCATTTCCAGAGCGAGATTCAGGCACAATCCTACTGCCTCGGAGCATCTGTGGAAGATCCTGAACTTCTTCACCCCCAGAAACACAAAGCAGCTCAGGCTTTCCCTGAATTGGGTCTTCAGAGGAGGTTTCCAGTATCTCTGAGATTTGTTCACCCCTCAGCACGTGTGACTTTATGTACAGTGATGCATTTGGGTTCCTTCCTCACCCCTGTGTGCCAGTGAGAAACCACCCACGTGGATGAAGGATAATGTGCAGGAAAATTTATTCCTGGATTGTCATTTTGCTTCACTGTCACTTAGTTTAACATGGTCCTTCTCTAAGAAGGACTTAGAAGAAATGTGTAGGAATTTTGGCTCTGAGAGGAGCAGAAAGCACATTTTCTAAAGCAAATTCCCAGCTGATGCAGCTTCCCTGGCAAAAGAGTGATTCCCATTCATCTTCCTGGGAAGAATGTGAAGACCCATTCAGAGATCACAGGTTCAGCTGGCCTTTGGCTTTGTGTACCTCATTTCACATGTCCAGTTTCATTAAAAGAGGCTCAAGTTTGCCTTGCAACACGGAAGTGCTGTAGCTATTCCCAGGAGAAAACCAAGAAATGACTGTCCCATGGTGTGGTCACTAGGTTGGTACCTGGGGTAGAAATCCCACCACAGTTGTGGCTCTGTGAGCAAAGAGAGCCAGCCAGTGCTTTTTGGGGCTGTAACAGCTGAGAGTGTGGCAGAGCAGTTTTCATGTTCTTTTTAGAGTCCTGAAAACATTGTTCCCAAAACAATCTTTCTCTCCTGTCTTCTGTCATAAATTGTGGAACAGAGAAAATGGAAAGGAGCAGAGGGTTTTGTTTAAATTGGCTTTTTTGTTTTGTTTTGTTTTTTAGTCTTAAAATCGCATCAGCGTGATGCATGGTACTTTAGAAATTGGATTAGTGCCACCTATTTCGTCCCACCAGAGAGGTGGGATTTAAGACTTCCAACAATAGAAACACCAGATGTGCAAGAGCTCAGTTTTCCACCCCTCACACCCCGGTATCTTGCTGTGCTATTTTAAGCAGCCTCAGCCAGGTATATTAAAATACTGCTCCAAACAACAACAGAATGAAAATGTTCCACCAAATGGGGAAAAATAAGAAAAGTGGGCAGCAGCTGATGTTCATTTTGCAAAGTCAGATGCAAACAATGTTTGCTGGATTCCTGTCCTAGAAAAATGTAGACATTTAATAGAAATCTACCTCTGAGGCTGGTAAGTTTGGTATGATTTTAGATCTGGGAGGAACAAAACAGGTTCTAGAGAAGCTGTGATTGTCGCCGCCTTGGAAGTGTTCAAGGCCAGCTTGGATGGGGCTTGGAGCAAAGTGGTCTAGTGGAATGTGTCCTGAGTGTGGTGAGAGTTGGAACAAGATGAGCTTTAAGGTCCCTTCCAACCCAACCCATCCTGTGAGTCCATGAAAAGAAACTTTTGGTTTTCCTGAGGTGTTGCCTTGGCAAGGGGAGGTCACAAATACCTCCGGTAGTTTGAAATGCCCTGAGCAGAGCCCAGCTGTGCTTTATCACAGGTGCTGAGGGATTTTCACTTGTATTTTATGGGGGGTTTTCACAGGGCAGTGCAAGAGCAGCTGAATGTGTTTGACAGGCAAAGAGGGCCAGTGTGGCAGCAGCTTCATTCAACAGAGCTTTTCCTTCTGTGATCCTGTATCACCCGAGGCACTCTGGGGCTCTTGAAGCCGGCAGCTGGGCAAGTTAATCATGATAAGAAGTGATAAATTAGCCTGCTCCACTCTCCTTAGCATGGGGGGTGATGAGCATTAGGTAGTTTGGGGAGCATTGCCAAGATGGGAGCTTGTTTTTTGCCAAGGAGAAGGGAGAAAATATTGCTTAGAGTAAATAAAGCAGCTCTGCTTCCCCGGCAAGAGGAAAAGAAGCGATTGAAGATGCGAGTGCTGCAT
This sequence comes from Coloeus monedula, assembly GCF_965178545.1. NCBI lineage: Eukaryota > Metazoa > Chordata > Aves > Passeriformes > Corvidae > Coloeus > Coloeus monedula. The sequence goes on along the minus strand of NW_028120613.1, from coordinate 76,538 downwards.
GGAATCATTTGCATGAGGATATATCTTGTCTGCTGTGCAGGATAGTTCCCAATAAACCATGCTTCTCCTGACCTTTATTTTTGGATTTCTACCGCATAGTACAAGAGACAAGATTAAAAATCCCAAAGTGCTTTGTGGGCAGGGAATGAAAAGTGGGGAGGCACTTTTTTGTTTTCTTCAGCCTGCCTCTTTCTTTTGTTCCCTTCAGAGATCTCACTTCATTTCTGCTGTTTTTTGGAGCACATGTGCTTAGCTCTTCCCAGATCCCCTGGCCTTGTTTTAGCTCTGGGTGTCATGGACACTCTAAATTGTGAGGTTTTTTCCCTCCATCTACCTCTGCTTCTTCAAGTGGTTTACCTTCCTTTACCTGTTGGAGTGATGGATTTTTCTCACCTTTTATTACTTAGTGCTTTTTCTGTATTTCCTTCATTCTCTGAAACCAACTTTTCACTTGCCCTGTGGCTGTTAGATGCCAGATATGGGAGCATTAATTCTTTCTCTGCTGCTTGTCTGAGCTTTCACAAGGAGCTGAGAGCTCTCTGGGGTTCAACTTGACTCGCTTCATCACCTTCCTTGCTGCTGCCTATGTCCTTGGACACTTAAGGGAAATGCCTCATACTAATTTATGTCTAGATTAATTTTCAAATACAGCCTCTCTATCTACCCTAACATATACAGCAATATAAGAAGCTGGGAATAGAGATCAGCAAGTTTTGAGAATAAGGAGCCGGCGTTTTTCTGTAGGAAGGAAAGCAGCAAGCGCCTGGCCGCAGGAGCCGAGACGCTCGGGCTGCAGGAGCTGCAGAGCGCCCGGAGCCGGCTTTTCCCTGTGCTCTGTGCCTGCCCCCGGGCTGAGCTGGGCGGCGCTGCTGCCGCCTGGTGGCGAGAGCGCGGCACTGCCGCCCCCGACACGGCGCCCCGGCGCTGCTGCCGCCCGGTGCCGGCTGAGCCGAGAGGGCGGCGGCCTCGGTGGCTGCCGAGCGTGGCAAGGAGCGGGAGCGAGCGGGGCCGGGTCTGTCAGCGGAGGGGAGGGGCGAAGGGCGGTTCGGAGCGCCAAGGGACACGGCCGTGCATGAGCGGGGCCACAGCTATGGAAAGGAACGGGCGCCGTGCGGGGCGGTGACCGCGGGGAATGACAGCGCGGGGGGCGGCCCGGCGGGGCCGGTTTTGCCGGGCAGCAGAGGCGCGGTCGCAGCGCGACCCGGGCGGGAGGCACCGGGCGGGCACGGTCGGAATCGAGTCGCCCGCGTGTCGCTCTCAAGGAGGCGGCTCGGAAAGGAAGGCGCAGTTCCGCGCTCTCGGGACGGCGTTAAGTGACGTTTTTATTAGAATATGACAGTATTTATTTGATTTTATTATTTTATTATCTGCCAGGACCTTGCAGAGGGTGGTTTACACTTCCGCCACACTCAAGATGGCGGACGCAGTAGGCCCCCTGCGAGAGGTGTCCCTGCCGATGCCTGCCGCCGGTCGCGGAGCCGTCGGCCGCCTCCGGCGCGGCTGACCCCGCCAGCCGTGTCCTCGCACCGGGAAGCACGGCGGAAAATCGCGCGGAAAGCGCGGGGCCGGCGTCGGAGTCCGGGCCGGATTCAGGCAGCCGACTAGACAGAAGCCCTTGTGAGGGGCGGCGGGGGCCCTAAGTGTACCACACTAAAGATGGCGGCTCGACCGGAAGTGGCTTCTGCCAGCACCCAAGATGGCGGCGAAGGGCGGAAGTGTCGTCACTGCCACACTAAAGATGGCGGTCTTGTGCACTGTTTTCTGACCTTCTCAATATGGCGGCAGGGAAGCCCCCCCCCCCCCCCCCGCGTCTATTCGGCTGCCTGAACGCGACGCCGACGCCAGCCCAGCGCTTGCACGCAATTTTCTGAGGCGTTTCCCGCTACGCGGACACCGACTGTGGGGTCAGCGGCGCCTGGGGCAGGCGGGAGCATTCAGGCAGCCGGATAGACGGAGCGGGGGGGGGGGGGGGGGGGTCCTTCGCGGCCGCCATCTTGAGAAGGTCGAATAGCCACATCGGTGCGGTACCGGTGACTTCCGCCCTTCTTCGCCAGGAGCGGCGATGGCGGGGAGCCCGGGGAGCAGCGCTGCCGGGCCGGGGGCACCGGGGCGGGTGCTCCGGGCTCGGAGGTGAGCGGGGAACGGGGACAGCCCCGAGCGGACGGTGGGGGCCGCGGGGGATCGGTATTCCGGCCCAGGGATGAGTGTTCCGGCACAGGGGTGGCTGTCCCGGCACAGGGATGCGTTCATGGACTGTCTAATAATATTATTTAACGATCGTGCAAGGAGATCTGTATAAAAAAATCCTCCGTGGTCATCCTTCTCCCAGCCCCGCTGTGTTTTCAGGATCTTGGGGGAAGAGTTTGGGTCTGAACAAGGCTCTCGGGCACAGGGTGGGATTCTTGGGGTGCAGGGCCAGGATTTGGACTCGATGCTCCCTGTGGGTCCCTTGCAGCCCAGGAAATGCTGCGATCCTGTGCCTCTGAGGGTGAAATAAAGGGGAGCGGTGGGGTTTGTGCCCGCTGTGTTCACGGCCCCGCCGGCTCAGGGCGGGTTAAAGGCGCAGCTGCCCCGAGACAGCGGGACCGGCCGGGGCTGCTCGCTCCCGGTGCTGCCGCCTCGTGGGGAGAGCCCGGCACTGCAGCCCGCGCAGGCGCTGGACCACGGGATGGGCGTGGAACAGCAGCGCAGGGGATGCTGAGGCAGCCCAGGGAATGCTGCGGTCCCAGGGAAGGCTGAGGCGTCCCCTGCCCGGGGCACTCGGCAGCAAACCCCTGATGTTGAGCAGAAAAAGGAAAGTTCTGGGTTAGTGGGAGGAGGTTTCTGGAATGGAGCTGGAACAGGTGCTGATCCACTCATGGAATCACGGGGTGGTTTGGCTTGGAAGGGACCACCAGGATCATTTACACTCTGTTTGTTGTCTGATTGCACAGCGAAGAACATCCAGAACTGCCGCCTCACCCTCACGGACAGCAGGAATGTCTTCCATAGCTCTTGTTTTGGAATGGGAATGGCTGTTGGGAGCTCTGGCAGGACCAGGTAAGAAGAGAAATGGGATCATTGTGGCTGCTGCTGGAGGTGGTTTTCTGCTTTCCGGCTGTTCTTCTCATTGATCCTTTCACAGCAGTGTTCTAGGGCACATTTGAGGGTAATTCCAGGAATCTGAAACCAGATAAAAACTGGTGGGGAAAAAATGTGAACGTGATCCATTTCTGGTAGTTCCAAGCTTCTCCCACAACACCGTTCCAGGGGAAAGCTGATAAAAGGGTAAAGATGCAGAGGAACAAGTGCTGTAAAGCCCCCTGGCGCTCTGAGAGAGCAAACCTTCCAGTAGTCCCAGCAGATCTCTTGGAGAAAATGTGGGATCGCAAGGTTTTCCAGGAAAGCAAAACAAGGGTGGAGATGAGGGAATAGGCTTCCAGTTCTTCCTTGAGCTGAAAGCCTGGGGGAATTGAGAGGGGCCACAAGAACTGTTTGTGTAGGCAAATGGGAGTTTGGGGGCTGAATCTGAGTTTCCCTCTGGGGCATTTTTGAGGGAAAAGCTGAGGTGCTGTTTAAGGGAGAGAATGCAGATTTTTGGGGTGGAAAAGGTTGAATCAATATTGTAGAGGAAGTAAAACGCTGGGGGTAAAAGTGGATGCAATGTGGAGGGGACAGATTGAATATTTTGGAGGCAAAATGGGGAACTGAGTAGTGGAGAGATGGGGAACATTTTGGAGGCAACACTTGACAAACTCTCTGGGGTGGAGAATGACCACATTGAGGGAAAAATGAGGTGATGAGCAGTGGGCACGTAGGGAAGGTCGTGGGGGTAAATCTTGAGAAAAGCCCCGTGGTATTCAAGAAATCCTTGGAAGCAGGACTGAGGAATTCAGTGGTGGAAAAATAGGGGAATTTTGCGGGGGTAAAACTTTAAAAGATCTAAGAGTTGAGAGTGTGTGTTTTTAGGTAGAAAGGATGTCTTGTTGAAGTTGGGCGTCTGGATTGTGGCATTTATGGATCCAGAAAGTAGAAGATAAAGGAGACTCCCAAAGCCTCGGTAGCTGTGTTAAGAAATCCCTGCCAGGGAAGAAAGGTACCTAAACCTCCTAGAAGTAGGGACTAATTAGCATGGGAAGGGGAAAACCCACCCCCAGTGGGAGAGAGCACGCCGGGTAAGGGAAGAGAAGGATGCCCTTAAGAACAAGCAGGGAAGGTGAATTTCTCGGCTTGCTAAAATGTATCAAAAAGTTTGGAACCTGGGTCTGTGTGGAGGCCGGGATTTTCTCGGCCATATGCAGAGCCCAGCACTAGGAATAAAGGAATTCCAGGCTTTACAACGCCAAAAATGCAGTACCAGAGAGTTCTGTTATCCCGAGGACTTGGGGGATATTTGGCAAAAATTTCCGGGGGCCCAGGCTGGACCGAGCTTTTAACGCTCCCCGGATTCTCGGGATCGGGGATTCCGGTGTGCCCTGCACGGGTTTTTTCAGGGAAGTCCCAAATCCTTCGTGTGAGCACGAAGCAGAATCCCCTGGGAGCTGTGAAGGCAACAGGATATTTCTTGGGAATTTTGAAGGGTTGGGTGAGTCCTCAGTGTTAGGTTGGAATGAACGCAAATTGTCCGGGAGTTGCTGGTTTGGGGATGGCCGGGTCTGGGTTTGGATTTGTGGGCACCGAGTGTTCCTTGTGTCAGCTTTAGGTCTTCTGGATTGGTGGGAGTAGTCAGAGAAAAGAGAAGGCAATTGAAATGCGGAGCTCCATTCCCGGAGAAATGGTCGGGATGGGAGAGGAAAGGCTGTGGAGCTGCTGGGAGCTCGTGGAGAACGAAAGGATCTGAGGCCTGGAGGCAAAAGCTGTGGAACAAAGCCTGAAAAGGGTGTGGGGTGGGGCGGGAGGGGGAGGAGGGCACCGTGGTGGGGGGAAAGAGGGAAAGGATCCCTGCTCCGGGAATCCAGCAGGGACCAGGAGAGGATCATTTTCCATCCACTGCTCTCAGTGGAATCCTAATAAGGACGGTGGAAGGGAAGTGATTCGTTTGTTCTTAGGTTTGGAATGAAAGGTGCTCTTGCAGAGGGGACTATTGACCTGTTAAAATTCTGTTGGATACAGGAAAAGAGGGAGGAAGCAAGCAGCTGGGGAATGAAGGGGTGGATTTTTTGGTGGATACAGGGAAAGACACGGGAAGGGGCTCTCAAGTAAAATACACCTCACGGGCAGCACCAGGAGAAGCCTCAAGTGCCCTTTTTTTCCAAGCTCTGACATTCCAGAGGAGTAAGCAGTGGTCAGCCCATCACTTTCTGTATTCCTTGGATGCCCAGTGCTTTGTTGGGAAGAGATAATATTTGGAAATGAACAAATCCGGGGATGTAATTTCCTGATAGTAAAGCCCCAGAGAGCCTGGTTTTGATATCCTTCCAGCACCCAAACGCAGCAGAGGGAATCCTGGCGGAGCTGGAAAACGCTGTCGCTCCGTCGGTGGAATTCCTGGGAACTGGAAAGCAGCAGAAGCAGCAAGAACAGAGTTGGAAGCAGGCTCCAGCCAGGTAAGGCAGACACCAAATCCTTTGGAACTGGGCAGGGGTGGGAAGAATGAATTCTTACATTTGTAGCCCAGGGATTCCTGAGCAGGATCCCGGCAGGGAAGACTGCAGGGATCAGGCTGGGGCCTGATCGCAGCTGGGGGCAGCGAGCCTTGGAATTGGCTGAAGGGAAGAAAGAGGGATCCTTTGAGCACAAGGATCAGGTGTCAAATGCGGAGATGGCATCAGACAATTCCTCGGGAGGGTTTAGTTCCTGGGCCAAATCGATCTCCTGCCTTGTGAAGGAGCTCAGAGAGCTGGGAAGAGCCCAAGCAACGCAGGGAATGCACCGGCAGATGAAAGTGCCGGGGAACGGTGGGGAAAAGCATCCGAACAGGGGGCCTCGTTTTGTACAGGGACGGTACAAAAAATTGTCCGAAAGAATAGGAATGGAATGGGATTTTACGTATTCCTCGGAGGCCACAATCCAGTGGGAAGGCTGAGAGAAAGAAACAAGGCCTAAAAAGGCAGATGAGCCAAATCTGCCCAAAGCCTCCAATGGCCACATTCCCTGGCATTGCTGAGGACTTCAGCCAAGCTCCAAGCAAAAGGTGAGCCCCTGATTTTGGTGCCAAGGGAAACTCCAAGTTAAGAACGATCCAAATATGAAGCGCTTCTCACAAAACTCAGCTTTGCAAACCTTTCTTTGGGCTAAAAAAGAAAAGATGGGAATGCCCTTGGCAGAAAAGCAGCTGTGAGGCACAGCAGGCTTCAAATGCCTGTCAGCAGGAGCTCCAGGAGAAACGGCTGCTGGCTCCGGGCATCCTGGGCTTTCCAGGCAGGTTTTGTAGCGGATTGCAAGGCAGTTTTCCTGCCTCTGGGGGGTGGCACCTGCATCCCGCTGGAAAGGGAAAATGTGGAGAGAGGGGCAAGCGGGAAGACGGTTGCTGATGTGTGTCCTTGGATCGCAGTTCCTCCCGGTGAGTCTGTGCTGCTGGAAGTTTGAAGGAGATCAGTCCTGGAGTACGTGTGGGTTCACCTGTGGGGTTTGGGAGCGACGCTGGCCATGAAATTCCAGGGATGTTCCCTTTGCTGGAGTGAGAAGCAGTGGAAGCACTTTGCTGTCTGCTTCTTCATTGCCTTCGCCTCGGTCCCCTGGGGCTCCAGGTAATCCCCTCTCACCTTTCCTTTTCCAAGGGTCTCTAAATGAGGGCTTGAGCTTTGGTGTAGCTCCCTTTACAGGGAAGATCTGTTCCAGGAAAGGTCTCCTGGTCTGGACCGATGGCGTTGCAGGAAGAGCAGGAAACCCCGCAGCTCCTGTGGCTCCCTCATCCGATTTGCCTGCAGGCAGCAGCAAGGATCATTCCCAAGTGTCATCCCCTGGCTCCGTGACTCGGTGAGGTTGTGTTCCGCCAAAGGCCAGGGGCCGCTTTGTTTTGCGGCTCACGAAAGTCCAGCTCGGTGGTGCTGGGTTTGGTTTTTGTGTGTAATGAAGGCACTAAAAAATTCCCCTCCTTCACTGGCACAGCCCTGGAGTGGGAGCAGATTCCCCTTATCCCGCAGTTATCCCGCTCCTGCCCTGGATCCCTGCGGTGCCGTGTGTTCTCCAAGCTCACAGCACTGCTGGCTCTAAACAAGAAAAACAATCCCTGTTCCTTCTCTTCTCCGTCCTTGATGTTCCCAGGCCCTGCATCTCCCTGGCTATTCCCTGTGGGAGTCTTCATCTCCATCCCACCTTATCCCGATCAGGTAAGGGTCTGAGACGTGTTTAGCAGCAAATGCATTCCTGTGAAGAAAGCCAAGAGCAAAGAGCATCCAGATGCAGAGAAGTCTTTAGAAAAGCGTTCCAGACGTGCAAATGAGGGATGTGTCTTCCTGCATCTCCTGTTGTTTTTCTCTGTCACGTTTTGGAAGGGTTTCTCTCAGTGATTTCCTGCAGTCCAGGTGCGTCCCTTCTTTTGTCCAAATCCAGTGCCAGAGGATCGAACAACTGACGAGTGGGGCCTGGGATGAAAACGGTTCTCCTAAAATGAGGGAAACAATGCTAGAAGAGAAATGAGCATCCTTTTAATGCCTGGAATAAAAATGCTGGAAAAGGGCACTTTTTATTTGCTATGGTGTCATTCTCCATTTTTTTTCCATAGCTAAAACTCCACGGTGAGCAATCAGAGCAGAAATAGGAAATGCAGGAGTCTTGGATTCCACAGTGGGATTAACTTCCCTTTTCTGCTCTCTTTCAGGACAGGAAAAACCACTGAACTCGCCCCATCTTTGGGACCAAGAGCTGTGGTGTTGGAGTAGGCAAAGCCAGCTAGGGCCCCCCTTGTCCTGCCCATGGTGTGGGTCAGGGACAGGCTCCTCTTCTCCTCTGCGCTGGGATGAACTGCCTAGGGAATGCTATTTTTGACAGCCCGGTCCTAGCCCCGGCTACTGGAAATGGGCGGAGGTGAAGAGGCAAGTGCCAGAGTTGCTTGGGGATGATGGAATTGTGGTGTTTGGCTGTGCCCAGAGGGGCAGGTTGGGCATTTCTGTGTGTCTGAGGACCGGTTTGGGTGCTGGGGAGCCCGGGGAGCCGAGCTCTCAGTGCATTCCCAGCTCTCCCAGTGGTGGGAGCTGGTGCAGGGCTGGGTGACAGCCTCTGGTCGGGCTCGGGGCAGGCCCTGGCCCTGGCACAGACACGCTGGGGTGGTTTGGGGACGCTTGGGGAGCCGTGGGAGGAAAATGAGGGATGGTGCTGGGCGGAGTGATCGGCCTGTGCTCGTGTCAGCGCAGCCGTGCAGGGCACTGGGATCTGGGTAAAACACCGGCTCTCCTGGTGTTCAGGGATGCAAGGTCTGAGGGACCGGATTTACTTGGGGCTTTCCAGGACAGCAGGAACAAGAGGAGGTGTGGTGCCAGAGGTGCGTCCCATCAGGTTGCAGTTCCCTCTTTCCCATTTCCATTTCCTCCTCAGTGCAGGTGTCCCCTGCAGCCCATGAGCACGGGGCCGGTGACAACTCCCTGTCTGTAGAGGGATTCCTTATGGAACAAGGGCAGATGACACTTGTGTGAGGCTTACGACTGTTAGATTTAGACCAGGATGGGTTTAAGGAAAACTAGAATCGTGTGTTAATCTTACTGGTCAATGAACAAATGGAATCCACACTTCTATAAGAAAAAATATAGTGTATGGAGCATAAAGAAGAAGCTGTTTTTGCCTGCTGCTGCTGCTTGGCTGTATCATGTAACCCCATTCGAACTCTGCCTTCAAGACAGCTGTGAGACCGTGAAATAAAGAATTTAGCAGAACAGCAGCCTCCTCTGCTCTTTCACCCTGGTCCGAGAAGGAGGGGTACCCTGTCAAAGGCTCAACACTTGCCTTTCTGACTTTGTTTCTAAATTTCTACCTTTCTAATTTTGTTTGTTTCTAATTTTTTTTTTGTTTATAACTTTGTTTGTTTTTAACTTTCTACCTTTAGAAACGTGTTCGTTTCTTGTATTTTACCTCTTTGTTTGTTTCTAAATTTCTGCCGTTGTAACTTTGTTTCTAACTTTCTACTTTTAAAATTTCATTTGTTTTTAACTTTTTACCATTCCTCCCAGCGAGGGCTGTGTGCAGAATACTAAAACGTGTTAAGTTCTTCATTTTTACATCTATAGGCAAATGCTACTGATTTAGATGTAAATTCATTTTGAAATGAGCCAGCCCTCTCTCTCTACTCTGTCGCATACAGGAATATAAGAAGCTGGGAATAGAGATCAGCAGGTTTTGAGAATAAGGAGCCGGCGTTTTTCTGTAGGAAGGAAAGCAGCAAGCGCCTGGCCCCAGGAGCCGAGACGCTCGGGCTGCAGGAGCTGCAGAGCGCCCGGAGCCGGCTTTTCCCTGTGCTCTGTGCCTGCCCCCGGGCTGAGCTGGGCGGCGCTGCTGCCGCCTGGTGGCGGCTGAGCCGAGAGGGCGGCGGCCTCGGTGGCTGCCGAGCGTGGCAAGGAGCGGGAGCGAGCGGGGCGGTGTCTGTCAGCGGAGGGGAGGGTCCCGGGAGCGGCCCCGGTGCGGCCCCGGTGCGCGGGGCGGGCCCGGCCCGGGAGAGAGGGGCGGGGCCCCGAGCGATGGAGCCGCCCCCGTGCCGGGCAGGGCGGGCCCCGGGGCCGGGCGGGGCCGGGGCTCTGGGCCGGGCCCGGCTCAGGTGCGCGGGGCGGGGTCCGCACAGGTGCGCGGGGTCCCAGGGCGGCTGCGCAGGGCGGGGCCGAGGTGATTTAAGCCCCCGAAATCGCCCCTGCCGCCATTTGCTCCCTCAGAGCTCGGGGAGGCTGCGGCCGGGCCGGGCTCCCCCGGCGTGGCCCGGGAGAGGCCCCCGCTCCCCCTCTTTCTTCCCCGTCTTTCTTCCCCCCGTTTCTCCTGCCCTTATCCTCCTCCTTCTTCCCCCGCTTATCACCTCTTTCCTACCCCCCCCAGTTTCTTTCTCTCTCCCCCACACCCTCCCTGTCTCTCCCAGCCCCCTGCCTGCCCTCTCCCCAGCGCCCCCCCACCCTCTCTCCCTGCTCCCCTGTGCATCCCCGACCCCCCCCGCCTCCTTTCTCCCCCACCCCTCCTTTCTCCCCTCTCCGTACCCCGCTCCCCAACCCGACTCCCCTCTCTTCCTCCTCCTCTGACCATCATCCTTCCCCCTCACCCGACCTTTCCCTTCCCCCCTCGTTCTCCCCAACCCACCCCGACTCCTCTCCCTACCCCATCTCATCCCTCCCCGTTCCCTCTTTCCCCCGCAGCCGCGGGGCTCGGGGCGCCGGAGAATAAAGCCCAGAGGGCCGGAGCCCGGCGCCCCTGCCCTCGCTGGAGCCTCGCACGGGGGACCCGCTCGGCGGGTCCCCCGTGCAGTACAAAAACAGCGCCGGGGCTCCGGCTTTCCACACATCACACTGGGGATCCCCTCCTCAGGAGGAGTTCCCGGGGGAGGTGGTGGGTTTTGGGGAGGGTGGTGGGTTGGGGTGGGCCCCCTCCTCAGGAGGGGTTCCCGGGGGGGTGGTGGGTTTCGGGGAGGGGGGTGGGTTGGGGTTGGGGTGGGCCCCCTCCTCAGGAGGGGGTCCCGGGGGGGTGGGTGGGTTTCAGGGAGGGTGGTGGGTTGGGGTGGGCCCCCTCCGGAGGAGGGGGTCCCGGGAGGGGGTTAGGGTGGGCCCCCTCCGGAGGAGGGGGTCGGGGGGAGGGGGGTGGGGCGGAGGGGGGACTTTCCCCCCCTCCAGTCCCCGCCCCCTCTCCCGGACCCCCTCCTCCGGACGGGGCTCACCCCAGCCCCCTCCCCGGGACCCCCTCCTCCGGACCGGGGCCTCGGGGGGAGGGAGGGTGGGGTGGGGGGGTCCGGGCGGGAGGGGCTGTTGGTTTGGCCTGTGGTCTCTATGTCTGTTCATGCCACAGAGTGACGTGACCCCCCTCTGCTTCCCCCCCCCCACCCCCCTCCCCGAGGCCCCGGTCCGGAGGAGGGGGTCCCGCGGAGGGGGCTGGGGTGAGCCCCGTCCGGAGGAGGGGGTCCGGGAGAGGGGGCGGGGACTGGAGGGGGGGAAAGTCCCCCCTCCGCCCCACCCCCCTCCCCCCGACCCCCTCCTCCGGAGGGGGCCCACCCTAACCCCCTCCCGGGACCCCCTCCTCCGGAGGGGGCCCACCCCAACCCACCACCCTCCCTGAAACCCACCCACCCCCCCGGGACCCCCTCCTGAGGAGGGGGCCCACCCCAACCCACCACCCTCCCCAAAACCCACCACCCCCCCGGGAACCCCTCCTGAGGAGGGGATCCCCAGTGTGATGTGTGGAAAGCCGGAGCCCCGGCGCTGTTTTTGTACTGCACGGGGGACCCGCCGAGCGGGCCCGGCCCGTGTGGGGCGAGGGCAGGGGCGCCGGGCTCCGGCCCTCTGGGCTTTATTCTCCGGCGCCCCGTGCCCCGCGCCCCGCGGCTGCGGGGGAAAGACGGGACAGAGGATGGGAATAAGGGAGCAGAGGGGGTCAAAGAAGGAGCGCAGGTGGGGGGTTCGGGGTGTGCAGGGAGAAGTGGGATGGGGGGACAGGAAAGGAGGCGGGGGGAAGACGAGGACGGAGCACAAGTGGGGGGTCAAGGTGCAGAGGGGAAACGAGGGAAGAGGAACAGGGGGAGGTGGAGGGGGAAGGAAAGGTGGCAGACGGAGGGGGAGGATTGAGGGCAGGTGGGGGGAACTGGGAGGGGAAGGGGAGCAGGGTGAGGGGGCAGGGGGGACCCGGGATGGGGGCGAAGGAACGGTGGAGAAGGGGAGAGAGGGTGGAGGGGTAGGGCAGGGTTGGGGTGTGTAGGGGGACAGGGAGGGGGGATGGGGGGGACCGGGCCGGGGGGGGAGGGAGGGGAGGGCTAGGGGGGAGAGGGGGGGGGGTAGGGGGGGGGTGTAGGGGGTGGGGGAGGGGAGGCAGAGGGGGGAGAACGGAGAAGGGTTAGAAGAAGACAAACTAACACAAATATAAAGGAAAAGAACTACAGAGACATAGAAATATGGAAATACAGAGATCTAGAGCCCGGTCCGGCCACAACCGTTCCCACCGAGCGCCGAGGGAGCAAATGGCGGCGGCGCCGATTCCCGAGGCTTAAATCCCCTCGGCCCCGCCCCGCGCAGCCGCTCTGGGGCCCCGCGCACCTGTGCGGACCCCGCCCTTCACACCTGTGCCGGGCCCGCCCCGCCCCGCCCGCGCCCGTAAATGCCGGCGGATCCGCGCCCGCTCCGCTTTGTGCGGTGGATGCTCATCCTGCTCCTCCCGGGCTGTGGCGGGACCGTCGTTCGGAGCGCTGTGCGGAGCCCGGCACCGGGGGCTACTCCCGGCGCTGCGCCGAGCCCGAGGCGCTGAGGTGGGAACGGGACCCGGGCCCTGGGATTCGGGGCTGGGTCCTGTCGGTGTCTGCTGGGGGTCCCGGGCCGAGCCGCTTGTCTCTCGGCGGGCGGGGTGCGGCTGCCGGGCTCGGAGAACTGAGGTGGGATGGGGGATGGCATTAGGCATCGGGATCGCCGCGGCTGGCAAGTGCCGCTCCGGGATTGGCGCTGGCGCCGAGCCCGGCGCTGCCGCTCCGGCTGCGGCCAGCGCGGGGCTGGGCTCCCGCCGGAGCTCCGGCTACGCTCCCGCTGCGGCCGTGGGGAGCCGGGGCCGTGCCGGTGCCGGGCCCGCCGGGAGGGCGGCGCTTCCCCGCAGCAGGCGCTGGATCGCGCCTGGAAGCGGCCGGGCCGCGGGGACCGCCCGTGCCCGCCCCGGCCCCCCCCGAGGCCGCCGCTCCCTCAGCGCCGCCCGCCCTGTGGGGCGCCCCCTGGCGCAACCGGAGCGCCGGCGCTCCCGGCCCGGCCCCGCCCGCAGCCCCCGCGGGGACGCGGAGCTCCCCCAGCCCCGGCACTGCTGAGGCCGCCGCTCCCCCTGCCCCGGGCCGCTCCCCCGGGGGCCTCCCGCCCGCCGCGGCCCCGCCCAACCAGCGCGGCTGCAGCGGGACGAGCCGCTCCCCCGGCCCGGCCGCTGGCGCCGAGGCCGCTGCTGCCGCTCCTGCTCTGACTGCGCCCGCTGCGGGACCGGGGCCTCGCCGGGGCTCGCTGCTGCTTGAGCCGCTCATCCCACAACTGCCGCTTGAGACCTGATGCTCTCCTTCCTCCCCCCCGCTTTCTCTGCGGCTTGCACGCTCCACTGCAAAAACCTCTGGCTTTAAAAGGCCAGGGAAAAATGTTTCTTCTTTGTTTCCAGAGTACAGGAGATCCTGAGTGGCAATAGGTACACAAGGACCACCAAGTCGAACCCTTATGTGAATGGCTCCTCTGGCCACTGAACCCACACCTGGGCACTCTCAGCACCCTGCTCCAGCCAAGCCAATCTCAGCTCCTGGCAATGTCCTGCCTGGGATAGGAATGCCAAGTGCCAGCAAGATCATTCCTATGCAAATACAACTCCTTCTTTTATGCTAATGCTGCTTGCCACACCAGCCCCTGTAATTGCCATAGGGCAGAGCTCCATGGCCAGCACCTGATCATGCAACAACACAGGTGAGCAGTTGTGTGACAGCACTGAACTCTTCCCATAACCCTGATTTCCTGCCCTTTCCAGGATTTACCCAACAGCTGTAAAGGTGCTTGTTCCATGGCCCTTTCCAGGGAGAAATGAGCAAGGCAAGTCCTGAGGGTTCACTTGCTCCACAGCCAAAGCTCTTCTGGAGAGGGTCAGGGCTGCTCCTGCCTGCAGAGGGGCCTTTCCCACAGGTGAGTGTTCACAGCCCAAAATCCCAGGGGCTGCTGAGGCCGGGCCAGCTTTTGTGGCCCAGAGCTGCACAGAGCTCTCAGCGACTCCTGCTCACTGCCAGGAGTGTTCCTTGGTGCTCCTTCCGTGTGTCCCAGCTGGCAGGGAATGGGGGGAAGGAGAAGGCCAGGAGGCCCAGGAAGGGAAGCAGCAGCTCTTGTGCTTTGGATTTGCAGAGAGGAGCTGTGCCTGCAGTGTCCTGCCCGTGGCACGCAGTGTGCCAAACACACATCCCTGGAACGGGCACTGGGCTGCCCGGGCAGCGCTGGGATGGACATGGATAAAGGGCTGCCCGCGGCCCCTCGGCCAGGGGCTGCTCTGAACAGGCACCCAGAGATGCTTCAGTCCCGACAGACCCCACTGACACCCCAAAAATGCCCCAAGGAACAGCTGGCACTGGGCAATGTCAGAATGGGCTGTTTGCAGAGGGGCTCAGACAGCAATTCCCAGTGCTGACCTCCCACACACCTGCCAGCTATGTCCCAGCCACCCAAAATGCCTTCCCTTCAAGCCTGAGGCCATCATCCCTCAGCAGTGTTAAGGCCAAGGCAAGCTTCGCCCACAGCAATGAAATGCCAAGCAATGCCCTCAGAGATGCCTTCAAATGAAAGGTCAGAGTCAGAGAAATCTCTTTGGATTGAGTTGGGAGTTTTTGGGGAGCCAGCTGGAACTGCACAACTGATGGAAAGCTTTCCCAGGTGGCTCCCACTGCAGGTGCCCTGAAGGCAGGGATGTGCATCCCTTTCCTGAGGGAAAAGAACTTGCAGAGGCCACTCCTGAGGCTCTGGAATGAAATCAACTCCTGCAGGGAGAGAAGTCCTCCCGTGGGCACAGGGGCTGCCTCAGCACGGGCTGGGAGCGTGTCCAGCCAGCGCCTGTTCCTGCTTTCAAATATCACCTGGAGCCCCAGCTCGGGGGGTGCAGGCAGCTGAATTCCAGGGAACTCTGTCAGGTGCCCCCAGGGACATTGGGGGGGGGGGGGCTGGGGGATGAGGGTTACAAACAGCAAATTCTATGGAACATGAAGCTGTCCTTGCCCTGACCCTGCTGAGCTTCCCTGGAAGCTCTGCTGGGTCCTGACACAGCTGGTGTTAAATAGGCAGCTCTGCATGGGAATATCCATGCTCCAGGAGGCGCTGGGAGGCTATGCCAGTGGCAATTCAGCAGGGAATTCAGGGCTTTGGGTAGAATTCATCTGAACTAGCAAAGCCAACCCCCAAATCTGCGCACCACCCAGGGAACAATCTTTGTGCTGCCCTGGCAGCCAAAGCCCCTGGGCTGGGAAATGTCAGCAGGCAAATGGATGGAATGATCTAAATGCCAGCATCCCCCAAAGGGACAATGCCATCACCTCCCTTTGCTCCCAAAGTGTCCGCTGTGTTCCCCACAGGTACCCTGGGGATGCCAGGGAGGTGCCTTTGCCCACAGTGCCTTTCTCCTGCCCCTCTCCAGCCTGAGGCCTCTTCTCCCTTCCCTGCCAGCTGATGCCAAGGAAGGAAGACACAGTGAGTGCTGAGTTGACCTCCAAACAGTCCTTCCCTCACCTTGAGATGACCTGAGATTTTACCCCCAAAATGTCCCCATCTGCCTCCTTCTGAGTTCCTCATTTTTTACAAGGAAGCATTCTTTCTCTGCTCTGGAGATTACCACAAGATTTGCCCCCAAAACTTTCCCCACCTGTCCACTACCTCTTTCCTCATTTCCACCTCAATCTTTTCATTCTTTGCCCTACAGATGCTTTCAATTTTTACCCCTCTGAACTTCCCTACCTGTCCATAAGTGATTACCTCAGTTTACCCCATCAAGTGCATTCTCTCTGCTACAGATCACCTCAGATTTTACCTCCAACATTTTCCGTACATCTCCACCACTGACTGAGTACTTTATTTTTACCTCCAAATACTCATTTTCTACCATGGAGATTCCCTCAAGTTTTACCTGCCAGATTTACCCACCTGTCCACAGCAATTCCCTCCGTTTACCTCAGGATGCTCCTGCTCTCTCCTAGAGATGACCTCACATTTTACCCCCTCAGTTTTCCCTACCTGCCCAGTTCTGATCACCTTCTTTTTACCTCAAAACATGAGTTCTTTCTTCTACAGATGAACTCGGATTTTATTACCAAAATGTCTATTTTGTCCCCTGTGCACTGACTAGATTTTAAAACCCAAACCACGCAGGTTATGTCTGTCTTACCCCCAAAATGTTCATTCTGTCCCCTACAAATTAGGTCAGATTTTTTCTCAAAACCACTTATGGTTCCTACATAATTACCTCAGGGTTTGCCCCCCACATTCTACCTCATCTTAACTGCTGATCACCTCATTGCTTCCTCAATATGTTCATTCTTTGCCCTACAGATCTTCCCAAGTTTTACACCCCAAATTTCCTTGCCTAGCCCCAGTGATTGCCTCAGTTCATGTCAGTGGTCACACTCTCCCTAGAGATTACCTCAAGTTTAACCCCCAAAATTTTCCTTAACTGTCC
Organism: Coloeus monedula; assembly: GCF_965178545.1. NCBI lineage: Eukaryota > Metazoa > Chordata > Aves > Passeriformes > Corvidae > Coloeus > Coloeus monedula. The sequence goes on along the minus strand of NW_028120613.1, from coordinate 60,299 downwards.
ACAACTTATTACCTCATTTTTACCAAAAAAGATTCATTCTCAACCTTTAGATCATTTCAAGTTTGACCCCCCAAAATTCCCCTACCTGTCCACTACTGATTCCCTCATTCTTCCTTCAATATTTATTTCCTTTCTACCATGTAGCTTCTATCAAGATTTACCCCCAAAGTTTTCCATCTGTCTACTACTGCTTACCTCATTTTTACCTCAAAATGTTCTTTCTACAGCTTATTTAATATTATTTTTACACAAGTTTCCCTATCTGCCCACAACTGATTCCCTCATGTTACCTCAGTGTGTTCATGCTCTCCCCTAGAGATTAGCTCAGATTTAGCCCCCAAATTTTCCCCACATGCTCAGTATTCATCACCTCCTTTTTCCCTCCAAGTGTTCATTCTCTGCTCTTGAGACTTTGTCAAGTTTGGCCTCCAAAATTTTCCTTCTTTGTCTACTACTGAGTACCTCATTTTTGCTCCAAAATATTCATTCTGTCCCCTACAGATTACATCAAGTTTTACCCCCCAGTTTTTCCTTCCTGTACAATATTAACTCTTTTCTGCCCCCAAAATGTGCATTCTTTCCCCTAAACATCACCTCAGCTTTTCCCTCAAAAATGCCACCTTGCTCTGCTTGACATCACCTCCCATTTTCCTACACAAACAATTCTTGTGTCCCCTCTCAGTCACCCCAGGTTTTCAGCTGAAAATGTCTCCTCTGTCCCCTCAAAGTCATCCCAGGTTTTCCCAGTGAGGAGCTGCAAGGAATTCAGGCAGGGCCAATGACACCAGGGAACAGCTGTAAATTCAGAGGCAGAGAGAGAAGATCTACCAGGAAAGGGGAAAGGTTCAGAAAACATTTCTGCAATTAATTAATAATTATTTCCAGTTCCCCACTGAGAAGAACACAACCTCACAGCTGTTAAGGCCTGACAGTTCCCTGCAGGGAGAGCTCAGCCCATGTGCCCAGAGGCAATCCCAGCATCTGCAAGAAAGAAAGAAGCAGCAAAAGGTGATTGCTTCTCTTTCAAAGTTATTTCAAGTGCTCACACCCAAACCCACCTTTGCTCTTGATTCTGGCCGGGTGCATGGTGAGCGCTGGGCACAGGTCATGTCATCCATGCTGGTGTGAGTGATGCTTTCTGGGGGAAAGCAGCTGATCTCCAAAGTTCCCTTCCTGCCCCGTGCCTGATCTGCAGAGGAGAAAACCTCTTCCAGGAAGGGATTGTGCTCCCTCTAATGCCATTTGCCCAGTCTGTTCCATGGGGATATTGCCAGCCTGGGGCAGCAGAGGCACACGCAGCTCTCAGCACTCCCTGCTCCAAGCACAGCTCTGGGCTCCTTTGCAGACTGCCTCTGCCATGGGGTTTTCTCCAGGAGAAGCCAAGGAATTGCTCCTGGAAGGGTGCAGATTAAGTTATCCCAAAGGGAAGCAAAGAGTAAGTACTCCAGGAAGAGCCCTTGGGATCTGCTGGGCTGAGGTGGGAAGGGGACATTCATTCCCTGCAGGGCCAATACACAACAACCTCCAAGCCAAAGCACAGACTGGCAGGTGGGGTCTGACAGCAGCACTCTGACAAACCTCCTTGTCATTCTTCCCTGCAGTGACTTTTGCAAGCAAACTCTGAAGCTGACAAGCCCAGAAGCTCCATCCAGCCACTCTGGAAGGAAAGGATACTCCCAGGGATGAGGCACATTCCCAGCAAACTCTCCCAACACAGCCTGGAGGCAGCGCTGGAGCTCGGGTGTGGGGCTGGGAAGGGCTGCCAGGAGCACGCAGCCCCCAGGTGGGGTGGCAGCGGCAGCAGCAAATTCCCACAGGCTGATGGCACAGCAGAGAGACAAAGGCCAGCAGTGCCCACGGGAGGTGCAGGGTTAATTCTGCTCCCTGCTCTGCCCCATCCCCGCAGGAAATCTCCAAGGGGGAGAGAAACTCTCAGGGTGCCCAAAATGCAGCATCTGTCACCCTGATCCAGCTTCAACTCAGTGTGGGGGGCCAAACTCCCCCCACAGGTAAACACTGAGCTGAGCTGGTCAGTCTCAAACACAGCCCCAGTTCTCACCTCCAGCCTGCTCCTGGGGCTGCTGCCACATTCCTGACAAGGAGCCCCTTTGGACAGGGCTCTCTGTGTGTCTCAGGTGCTGGGCACTGCAGGGACCAGGGCAGCCCCCTCTGGGGACAACTGGGGATTCATCCCACACCACAGGCAGGACCAGGGGCCTTCCAGTACAGGCTGGTGGGGCCAGAGCCCCTTGGGTTTGGCTGCTCAAACACCAAAGCTTTTGGCAAAGATGGGACAAGTTAAGTGGGGCTTCCTGTCCTGAGAGAGAGAAGAAATTGTTGAAATTAAGCATGGCAATTAAGTCCACTGTGGAAGTCAAAGGCTCCTGGCTTTCCCACTCCTGTTCTGATTGCTCACTAGAGGGTTTTATCCATAAAACAATGAGAGGTGGCACCAAATAAAAGAGCTCTTTTTCAACATTTTTCCCCTACTTACTTTCATACCTAAAAAGGATGTCCATTTTTTCTTAGTGCATTCTTTGCCTAATTTTAACAGAATCGTTTTCCTTCCAGGCCCCACTTGTGGGTTCTTCAGTCCTTTGCCATTGGACTTTGGACAAAGGAAGAGAAGGATCTGCTCCAAACAGGTGTCATCCTACAGGGAACACCCCCTGTACCAGCCCCAGCCTGGGCCAAGCACGCTGCCTCACTCTCCCCATTCTGGATGCTGGCTCCAATCCAGTCTGAGTTTTCCCCTGTTTTCCATGTCTAAGGACAGGAACTTGTCCTGGTCAGGGTGTAAGGCCTTAAACTGCACCTTGATCTGGGGGGCTGGGACTGGGATTCCAGCAGGGAATTCATTGTTTTACAACTAAAAATTATTCCAGGGAGCTGCTGCTTCACCACACAATGTCAGCAAAAGAGAGAAAACACCAAAGGTGTATCCAAAACCAAGGATGGAATGATTCCTCCTGCTTTTAGTGGGATCAGGGCTTATGCTGCCCTGGAATGACAAAGAACTTCCCCCTCAGCCCCCTAGAGAGCCCTCAAAAAGCCAAAGTGCAGCAGGGAAGGAAGGAAAGGCACCTGCTGGGGACAGCACAGCTCCAGCTGCTCATGGGGACTGGGACTGAGTCTGGAGCCAAAAGCCCCTTCCCAGGCTGGAGGGGCTTGCCTAAAGCACCACCTCTGGGAAGCAAAGGGCTATGGAAGAAATGGAGTGGGAATTTACAATAATAATCATAATGGATCGGGAAAGAGCAACAACAGAAGCAACAATCATTCCAAGGGAGCAGGAGGGATGCTGAGCTTTAAACAAGGTTTGAGTGAGGCAGCAGCTCCTGGGAGGTCTAACCCACAGCTCCAGCTCTGCGATTCCAGGAGCACTGCAAGCTCCTCCTGCCCAGTCCCTGGCTTTGCCTCCTGCCAGTACTCGGCACCTCGGGCACGGGTGGCTGCGAGTGCTCCAGTGCTGCTGCCCCGAGGGAGCGGGAAAATGGCCACTAAACCCCTTCCCACTGGGCTGGCTCCGAGCTCTGGCTGGGGAAAACATTTGGCACCCCTGGCATTTCAATGCAATCAGTTTCCATCACTTTGAAGATGCACTGAATAAACCCAGGGCACATAAGTAAACCTCTCCCCATAAGGAGAGCCCCAGGGAATACGCAATTATTCCTATGCCTGGCCAAAGAAACCAGCAGCCAGGTTTTGGGGAGAGACTCCAGACTCTTATCTCCTTCCCTGGCTGTAAACCACTTGCAGAGGCTTTGGAGTTCATACAAGCTTGTCAGGATTTGGCTACTTCATTTAAATTCTATTCAGATACTGGAATGGAAGTGTCCTAAAGGCACCTCCACTCAGACTTTAAGCCCTCTACCACCAAAGAATTTAGATGCTCTTTTCTTAGGAACACCCCACCTCTGCTTCTTTAGGTGTCTCCATGTGGGACATCAATTAAATGTGGACAAATTTTAGAATGCAGCTTCCAAGTCAAGTTACCTGCTAGGAAATGACTCCAGCTCTCTGGCACCTTGGGCTGTTTTAAACACAGCCTGGCCCTTCATGGCTGAGGCTCTGAGCTACACAACTTGTGAGCTGGCAAGTAACAGCAGCTGAGGTCTCATCCCAGCTGTACACAAAAACAGGGAGTGGGGGCTGCACTTGGATACATGCAGGCAGGGTTGGGCCCCTTCTGAAAGCTTCAATCCCTGTTTTTCAGAGACTCAATCAGGGATAATGACATTTTCACAAAGCTCTCTTAAGGCACGTGAAAACCCGAGTAAGAGAATGGAATCAAAGCCTTTGTTCCACTGGCCTCACGCCCCAAATTCCAACGGGACAGACAAGTCCCTCTCCTCGCAAGGCAACGTCTCCTACCTGGATCTGTGCCTTCCCCAGCCTTTGGTGGCCGCTGTCTCCATCCTCACACACTTCCTCATCTTCCTCCTCAGCAGGCCTGGCTTCCTCATCCTGCAGAGCAAGCACAGGGACACTCACCAGCCTGCTCATCCCAAACCTGGGCAGCAGGGATGGACTGCTGGGACCCCCTGGACACTCACCCCTCTGCTGGCCACCATCCCTGCTCTGCAGTCCATTCCCGTTCCTGGCCTGGCATCTCCTTTGAACGGGATGTTAAACCACAACCACTTGCTCTGCTGGGTTTTGGGACATCAGAGACTCCCCCAAGGCAGTGGACAAAGCTCCTGTTCCCACAGCCTCTGCCTCCCAAAGCCCTGCTAGGGCCAGGCAGAGCAAAGGAAACCCCTCAGTTCCTGCTGGAAATTTCCTCTTGTGCCCGTAAACCCAGGGAAATCGTGGCTGCCCCATCCCTGGAAGTGTTCAAGGCCAGGCTGGCCGCAGCTTGGAGCACCCTGTGGATGGAATGAGGTGATCCTTAAGGTCCCTTCCCACCCAAACTATTCTGCCATTCCAGGATGATTCTGTGATCTCTCCCTGCATTTATTTTGCATCGTTTCCTCTCTAATCTGAATTCCCAAATCGAAATGATTTTTTAAAGAAATCATTTAAAATTATCCCAGGAATAAAAAGGGGTGCATCAAACATACAGGAATCATTCCTACCTCCATCAAATCATTGTTAATTGGAAGCCTATTTCCTCATCTCTGTCCTTAGTTTTCCTTTCCTAGGAAACCTTATGATCCCACAGTTTCTCCAAGAGATTTACTGGGATTGCAGAAAGGTTTGCTTTGTCAGGGAAGCAGGGGGGTTTACAACACTTGTTCCTCTGCATCTTTATCCTTTCACCAGCTTTCCCCTGGAACGGTGCTGCAAGAGAAGTTCAGAATTACTAGAAATGGATCAGGTTCACCTTTTTTCCTCATTCTTTTCCAACGACTTCCAAATTCTTGGAATTATCCTCAAATGAGGCCTAGCAAGCTACTATGAAAACATCAATCAGAGGAACATCTTGACAAGAGAAAACCACATCCAGCAGCAGCCAAAACAATGCCACTGCTATTCTTACCTGGTCTCCAGGTGCTCCAGCCAGAGCTCCCAACACCCACTGCCATTCCATGGGGGTGAGGAGGCAGTTTTGGACGTGTTCTTTGCCACGGGATGGGATAACAGAGCCCAGAGGGTCTTTGTGTCCCTTCCAAGCCACCCCATGATTCCATGATACCATCAGCACCTATACCAATTCCATTCTGGAAAGCCCAATTCCATTCCTCCCATCAACTCAGAATTTCTCCCTTCCTCTCTCTGCTCCACATCAGGCATGTGTTGCCACAGGCATGGGATGCCTCAGCATTGCCTGGGAATGCCACTCAAGGCTGCCCTGGTGGCCTCAGTGCTCCAAAATGCCCAGCTGGCTCCCGTTCCAGTCAGGAATGTCCCAAACAGCAGCGTGGGGTGTGCCCTCTGCCATCCCACCATTGGGGCAGCTCCCATAGAATGTGACCGACTTACTGGGTTTGGAATTCCTGGCTTAAAAGTCAGGTGGTGGAATATCCTCTCCTGGGAATATCCAGAAGACCAGAAGGCTCCCTGGAAGCCACAGGTCAGGGACAGAGTCAGATGAACGATCCTGAACTGGTTTTCAGGGGATGCATCCCCAGCCTGTGGCTGCAAAAACTCCAGAGCTGTTCCTTCCCCTTGGGACAGCCAGGGAAAACATCCCCAGCATGGATTTCTGACAGGAAAAACCTCACTGCTCCAGGCTACTTGGCTCCTCCCAAATCCAGGCCAGCACTCCAACAGGCTCTAAGGACAAAACAACAGCAAAGACCATCTCAGGGCACACGCCACGAGCTGGGCGTCACATTCCTCACTGGAACTGGGCTGTTCCCACATCCCTGGGACAGTCGGGAGCATCCCCCGTTCCTCACTCTTCCATTCAGGACAAAGAGACAACAGAGCTGTCAAACAGCCAGTGTCTTACCCCAACAATCCAGGGAAAACCACCTTGCTCTGGGGAGAAACATCATGCCCAGTTATGGAAAAAGCCAAAGAGCAGTACTGGAAATACTCCCGGGCATGGAGGCTCCCAGCTCCAGAAATGCAGCTCACAGGCTTCTTCCCATGGGAACCCCAATCTTGCCCGGGACTGGGCTCAGGGAGAAAGTCCTGCCCATTCCACCACTCTGGCACAGACACCCCAGGAAGGTGTCCCTGACCATGGCAAGGGGCTGAACAGGATGGTCTGTAAGGTTCTTGCCAGCACAGACCATTCCAGGAGTTTAAGGTGGATTTGAGCAGCTCCTGGGGACATGAACACCACCCACACCTCCCACCTGGCTCAGCCCAGAGTCCATCCAGCACTCACAGAGAGCTGCTGGGAGCTGAAATTCTCCCTGCTCCCCCTGCCTCCAGCTCCTGGGAAAGGGGAGCTGCATCCTGCTGGGTGCCCCTGGCTCTGGGCAGCTGCCGCCTTCAGGCGGGGGGATGGCTCGGGCAGCTCCGGTGACTGTTCCACCTCGATGATTTTGTGTTTTCCTGCATTTCCCTGGGCTTGAGGGGAGCAGGGGGTGCGGTGGGAGTGCGGGAAGGCAGCGGCGGGGAGGGCAAGGAGTGGGGCCGGGCACCGCACGGCGCAGGGGGGCTTCTGCTGGCACTGGAGGGGCGCGACCGTACGGAGGCGTCCCCGCCGCTGCCGGCCACTGCCCACGGGGCTCCTGCCCGCCCCCGGCGCCACTGACCCCACATCCCATGTCCCCACACTGGGAACCACCATGGAAAATCATGCTGGAACCTCTAATCCTGAGCCCGAGCCTTGACCTTTTACCCCCTGACCTTTGACCCCTTGACCCATTCCTTGACAACCCGACCTTTGATCCCTTACCTTTGACCATCCAGCAAGTGGCCAAGATGCCCGCGGGTGGCTATGCCAGCGAGTAGGTGAAATGGAGACCGTGGCGATCGTGCCAGACCCGAAGGCGAGCTCCTCGGGCAAAAAGATCCACGATGATGTCGAGACTCAAAGGCCGATGACAGAGATGGGTGGGAACTGCCCTGCCCAGCAAAGGCTCGGGTGATGCTGAGGAGAAACCCTCTCCCTTTACTTCCAAGGGGCCCTCCCACAACAGCCCTCTCCTCTAAGCTAACTTCCAATTGCCTCCTGGAACTCCAAAGGCCTTTCCCTTCTCCCAACCACCGCTTCCAACACTTAGCTTTCTGAAGACAAACGGACAAAATCCATCCTTGGCAGAAAAAATGCATCAGCACCTCAGATGTCAACACGTTCCCCACGGTCCGCTTTGGCAGCTGCGAAAGACGGAGAACAAGGAGAAAATTCAGCCTCTGACAACACACGCCAAAAGAGACCCCTTCCGCAAGGCCCCCTCCCTCGAAACTGCCGAGGCTCATCGCTTACCTGCTCTCTCCAAATTTCAGCTCCACACCTGCTCACGGTACCTAAGACAACAAAACAGAAAACGTCACTGTTGCCCTCCAGAAGAGCATCCCCGGGCTACTCCACACCACTGCCCCGGCTCACCTCAAATCCTGATCTGACTCTGGAGGTGGCCAGGACAAACCTGCACAATGAAAAGGGACACGCTCAGCACGCTGCCATAGACCGCTGGCCTATCAGCCACCCCACCTAAATGCCAACTCACCTGCTCGCCTCTGGCCCTTGGCACGCCCAGGGCAGCAGCAGCACCTGCAGAGAAGCAAAGCAAAAACACACAAAACATGCTGAGAGACTGTGAAACCACAGCCTCCCTGCTCTGACTGAAGTACACCACACCTATACCTTAGGCTTGCACCCTCCAGCATCCAGGGCCAGGACATCCTGCAAGTGGACCACCTAAAACACACAAACAACAACGGATGCTTAGAGCTGCTCCAAACATTGAGACCGAGGCTGTAACAACTCATTCTGTCCACCGGTCACTGCTCACCTCGCTCCATCGCCCCTGACTGCCAATATCCGGCATTACTTCCAAAAAAAAAAAAAAATACATGGAACAATGCTCTAACATAGTAGCATGACATAGCCCAGCAGGACTGCAGAGAGGGGCAGAGAGGGAAAGCCGGCCAGGATCTCGTTCCCAGCCCTGAGCAGGGGCTTTACTGGCCTGACTGTCCTGTACTACCCGAGCTCTGGGGACAATGAACCAGGCTCAGTCCCTGCCTCACCACTGGCACCCTGAAATTCTGGCACTGCAAGAGTCAGGGGAGGCTTCAGCAGTGATTTCAGCAAGGTCAGAGCTGCTCCCAGCAAAAGCTGTTCTTAGACTACTCCTGGCAGAAGAACCCAGAGTACCTGCCACTGCAGGATGCTTGTGACTTCCAGGTGAAGGAGAAGGGTGGAAACAATCCAAGATGAAGACAGAATGATGAACACAGCAAAGAGGATTTCTTTATGCTCTGCACTGTTTTGTCATGTTCAGCCCTTCCTGGGCTGTTCTCTGCTTGTTGTTCTCAAGATCAACATCTCCGACTAAGGGCGTGTGATGTGAATTCCAAGGAAGTACAATTCAATTCTCCCCTAGATCTTTCCCTAAAGTACAAGATACTGATTCACCTCCCTTCCCACCAGAGTCAATCAAAGACTATCCAAAAACGTAAATGATGATAATGCGGAATCTGGTCTCCATTAGAAAAATTAATGTAGTATTTTTTATCAGAGCTTTGGTTAAATGTAACAACGCAGGAAGTGCCTGTGCTCAGGTTATTGGAGAGTGCGAGGTTTTCTCATCGCATCAGCCCTGTCAGCTGACAAATGTGGGTGTGCACTAAGGCACAAAGCACCGACGTTTGCACACTACAGCTGGAATCTGCTATCTCCGTGTGCAGACACAACCACTGCTCATCACAGATAAACCCACAAGGGCTGCTCCAGCACTGACTTACCTGGGGAAAAACCAGCACTAAGAGGAGCAAAATAAAAAGCATGGGAGTAGTAGTTTCACCCTGAGCAGCTCCGTGAGATGGGCAGGAATCAGAGGATCCCCTGAGTAACTCTGAACTTGCTTTTCCTGATCACCTTTCACAGAATCCATAGCAGCAACCCATGGACATCCCGTGTGTAGGTTTATTCCAAAACCCACTCACAGAAACATCAGGATATTGCACCTAAAGCTGCCTCTGCCAGAGGGAAGCAAGAGCTGGGGCTGGGAGAGGAAACAGGCAGGAACTTGCTCTCAGGAGAGGCAGCACGTGGGCTGCTGGCACTGCCAGCAGGAGGACGCAGGTGGGAGCAGGTAAAATTCCAATACAAAATGCAACTGGGGAATGTGACGGTGCAGAGGCTGTAGGTTGGCAGTCTAAGACTTTGGGGTTTATCACAGCTCCATGAAAGCACCGAATTTCACCAGCAGGTACCATTCATCCTCCTCAGGACAAGCTTCCAAGAGTTCATCTCTCAATCTGTGCCCCAGTGTGGGCCAAGTGCTGGTGGAGCCTGGGCTGGCACCCCGAGCTCTCACCCCAGCTGGCACCCCCAGGCCTTTCCAATGTGCCACTGCCACCCAAGCCACAATGGTGGGCCCAGCCACAGCTGGGGCCTGAGGAAAGGAAGAAATGAGGAGGGACTTAGGACACAATCCTGCCCTTCAGACAGGCAGATTTACCTGTGCTCCAGTCTCAAGGGGGCTCTCAGTGGATAACTCAAGCATCCCGCGTGGGACACTGGGGCCAAGGAGCAGCTGGAGGCAGCTCTGTCACCTGGGCTACCTGTGTGTAGCCATATTTAGCAATAACTGAATTGATTGAAATAAAGGGTAAAAGCTTGACTCAGCCTGTAACTTTCACCTTTCTTTCAAGTGCAAAAAGAAGCAGAAAAATCCATTCATATTGATGCTTTCCAGCTATGTCTCTTTCAGATTCCCAGGTGTTCATCCCCTCACAGAGTTTTAGTGGTGACACAGAAGAAAGTTCTTTGCGTGCTGCCAGAAAAACGAGATTTCTCCCATTTTTTATTTTCACACCTAAAGTATGAAAACATTATCATCACACAGAAGAGTTCTGCACACTCTCCTCTGGGCAAGGGGAGGATTCCCTGATAGGCAGATTCCAACCCCTCCTGTCCATATTTACATCCCTAAGGCCTCAGACCCTCTGGAGGTAACCACAGGGCTCCCAGGTGAGAGGAGTCACTGTGAGAACAGAATTAAACCCCAAAGCACCTCTGAGGAGACAGCACCTGACTCTGGGAGTGCCTCCCTCTCGCGTGGAAGGTGTGGCTTACTCAGGAGTTACTCCAGGAGTTCCTACTCTGCCCAGGCCAGGCCTGCTCCGGACACTCCCCGGGCCCTCAGAGCCACAAACCCAGCTCAGGGCTGGGCTCAGAGCTCCAACACCACCAGGAATGAGCACTCCCTGAGCCCCCTGCCCTCCCAGCCCTGCTCTAGGCTGGGCAGGCACTGAGGGGCTCACTGACACCTCCAGTGTGGCTCTTTAAAGGTGGTGGCACAGGTGCTCCACAGCAGACCTGTGCCAGACCCAACTTCTCCACGGGCAAGGAAGAACCTCCCAAAGCAGGTGACACAAAAAGCTCTGGTGTGGCCCAGGGACTGCTCAAGGTCACAACCAAAATTAGTTCTGAGCTCAGGGTGGTGTCACTTCAGTTCCCTGCTACTGCTGCCACTTCCTGCCACCTTCAGCTTTTGTTCCAGGCACCAAAATATGAATTTTTCAAGGCCAGCCCATCTAAACTATCTGAAATTGCAGCCTGGCTGATCTCGGGAGCTCCCACACTCACTCATGAGGATGAAGTGACAGACCAGCAGTGAGCACTTCTCCCTCTTCCAGCCAAGCTGTGAATTGCTCCTCCCTCGGCTTCAGCAACCACTTTTCGTGCCAGTTCCTGAAGAGAATCTTGTGCTGAACATCCATCACTTTCTCAATGCAGAGCATTTGGCTTCATCCTCAAGCCCTAGAAACACTCAGCTAAACCAGCACTAAAACCTGATTAAACTCGCATCCTGCACAGCACAATGAACTTGGACCTGGGCAGGAATCAGAATATCTGGGAATGAAGAGAACCCAAGAGCTCGGAGAGGTTTGCTTTGCCCTTGTCCTGCCTTGGGCTCCTGGCTCTGCCACAGCAGTTACAAGAAGCAGAGCAGTGACCTCCCCTCCCCTCCTCATCAACACAAACCCCCAAAAGCAGAGTTTGTCTCTCTCAGACCCACCTTGAGCTGTGTCCGCAGCAACAACGAGGAAAAGCAGCAACCCCACAGCTCGGCGTCTGCAGGGCTGCACCCTCTCCATCCTACAGCCTCTCCATCTCCCCACAGCTTGGAGTGATCTGTTCTCCCAGTTTAGAGAAGGTGACATCAACCTCACTTTGGTTTGGGTACAAACTCTGAGGCAGACACTGAAGGCAAAGGAAGACGAGGCCTTGGTGGGAAGGGACCTTAAAGCCCATCCAGTGCCACCCCTGCCAAGGGCAGGGACACCTTCCACTGTCCCAGGCTGCTCCAAGCCCCAGTGTCCAGCCTGGCCTTGGACACTGCCAGGGATCCAGGGGCAGCCACAGCTGCTCTGGGCACCCTGTGCCAGGGCCTACCCACCCTCACACGGAAGGATTTCTGCCGTGTATCTACTCTGAACTGAAGTTTAAGTATCTAAGCTCAAGTTTAGTTATTGCTGAGCCTCTGCTGAAGATAACTGTGACACCATAGTAGGAGAGAAAGGAAACAGGCCTGTAGAACAAACCACAGGCGAGTAACAAACTGAAATGATGTGGCCAAAAACAGAAAAGAAACCTCAGTCACCAAAAACTCCAGTCTATTCCTACATCCTCACCCAGGGGGACTCCAAACACGACACTGCAACTCATGCTCCTCCCAGCTCCACACACACATTGCTGGGACCTCTTGCAAGCTGCTCGAGCTCTCTCCACGTGCCAAATCTGCCCATGGCAGAGGTGCTGCTTTCCTGGCTCAGCTCCCAAGACTCAACTCTCAGTATTTCCGTCCTCAATACTGTAAATTTCTGGTGATCTGGAGCAAAGATTTCTGGCTTGCTGTGTGGCTTCTCACACAGAACCTGACCCCAGGGGCTCAGTCTCACTCTCTCCGTGTTTGACACAAGTCATAAAGCAAGAACTGCAAAGACATTTCGAGGCAGTATCAGGGGCCTGAGACAGCTTTTGAGATCAAAGTTGAAATCTACTGTTTTCTTTCATTGCTGTTAAACTGTACTGGAGTCCTGGGGGCACTTTTGGGCGCCACAATATAAAAAAGATAAAAAGCTGACAGCATCCAAAGAAGGGACATGGGGATGGGGAAGGGTGTGGAAGGACCATGAAAGAGCTGCTGAGGGTACTGGGTTTGTTCTGGTAGAGAAGTGTGAGGTCAGAACACATCGGGGCCTACAGCTCTGATCTCCGCTCCCTGGGACACAGACAGGACCCAGGGAGCAGCTGGAGCTGGGCCAGGGCAGGCTCACGCTGAGATCAGGGAAAGGCTCTTCCCCCAGAGGCTGCTGGGCACTGCCCAGGCTCCCCAGGGAATGGGCATGGCCCCGAGGCTGCCAGAGCTCCAGGAGCGTTTGGACAGCGATGCCAGGGATGCCCAGGCTGGGGTTGTTGGGGGGTCTGGGCAGGGACGGGGGTGGGACTGGGTGATCCCTGTGGGTCCCTTCCAGCTCAGGATATTCCAGGATTGTCTCAATCCCAAACAGGGGAGAGCCTGCTCTCACACAGAGCTGCAAACACACTGTGCAGAAGGCAGCAAATGACAACAATTGACATTGATACATTAATAAAGCCAAGATATTAAGCAAGCCAAAAGATAAATTTTCCCTTTTGCTCCTGACCAACAAGACCTGTCCCAGTCTCAGCACAGCCACTAAGCAACTCCAGTGTGACACCGGGACTGTCTCACACCTCGAGGCTGACACACAACAGCAGCACAGCGCCGGGAGTTTAATCACGTTTCCCTCATTAGAGGAGACAATTAAATGACCATTCAGGTGCACAACCACTCCTGCAGAGCACTTCACTAGACCCCGTTTTGCAGTAACTCCCCCAGGCTGCAAAGCCCCATTTGCCAGGGACCTGAGAGAAGAATTCGGTAGTTTTAAAGGAATGTCAGGAACTAGGAATACACCTGAGAGGAGTTCAGTAGCTGGGAGGGAGCCCAGGTGACAAATGAACACACAGGCCCCAGCAGAAGCAGTTCATTCCAAAGAGTGGCACTGACGAAGGGCCTGGGCAGTCCCACAGGGGCAGGTGGGCACCTGGCTGCCAGCACTGGGAACACAGGAATGCTTCAAAGCACCGGCACTCCTGAGAAAATGACCAAACAAGGCCGTAATAAGGCGAGAGATGAGCTGGGGGGGGGGGGGAGTGGGTCCCACACCTGCCCCTTTTCCCTTTCCACTGTACAGCATCTGCCCAGGCTGTGAGCGAGCTTTGGCACAAGCACTCAGTTCTCCCCCAAAATCCACTGAACCACTTGCTCATCTCCCGAAGAGAATCACAGGCACAGCACTGAATGCACCGGATACCTGGCTTACACCTCTCAACACTTTCTCGCTTCGTTTTGCTCATTGAAAAATGGCAAAAAAGGAAAAAAGTCAGCCCAGAGCCCAGGAACGTTAAACGACTTTTACAAAGTCCAACACAACCCCCGCAAGGATGAGGCTTTACGTAACAGCCGCCCGCTCACTCCGGGACGGGATTGTGTCCGGACCCGCGACTCTTCCCTCCTTCACCTTCGGCAGCAGCCGCCCGAAGTCAATTCCCCGAGCACGGCAGCCCCGCGAAGCCGCCCAGAGCCGCTGGCCGCCCCCAGAGCCCCGCAGCCCGTGCCGGTGCCGGCCCGCTCCATCCCGGAGCGGCTCCGGCGCCAAACCGGGAGAGCAAAGGGGAAGGAACAAAGCCCTGACAAAGCCAATGACCGGAACAGGATTCAACCCATCAGCGGGGAGGGCAGCACAGCGGCCCCGCCGGCCCCGAGTCCCCGTTCCAGGGAATGCCCCGGGTTGCGCTGCCCGGGGAGGGACCCCCGCCCTCCCGGGGTGTCCCCCACCGCGGGGCGCGAGCGCGGGGAAAGCTGCGGGTCCCGGCGGGAGCTGCGCCCGCAGCGGCCGATGCCGCCCTCGGGCCCGCCGCTGCCGCCCAGGGGGCGGCCGGGATGTCCCGGGAGTGCCCGGGGCGGGGACGGCGTGGCCCCGGCGCCGGCGGGAGGCCAGGCCCGGCCGTGCTCACCTGCGCTGGCCGCTCCGCTAGGCCCGGACTATCTCTTGGCTGCCGCCACCGGCGAACGATGGAGGAGCCGAGGAGCCGCCGGCGAGTCACGAAGCGCCGGGGGGCGCGGCCCGGGGGAGGGAGGGGAGGGCAGCTGCCAAGCGGGCGGCCGATCCGGAGGCGTCCCGGCGGTCCATGGCGGGCCGGCGCCGGGCTGGCGGCTCGCAGGGCTCGGGCAGGGCTGCGGCTTGGCCGGGGCTGCGCTGGGCCTGGGCCCGGTCCCGATCCCGACCCCGATCCCGGCCCGGTCCCGCCTGGCGCTTCCCGGCGGCCCCCGCCCCGATTACGTGACGCGCGGGGAACCACGTGACCCCGGCGGAGCGCGCGCGTAGGGGGCGTGGCGCGGGTCAGGCCCCGCCTCCCCGCGGGACAGACCGGGAAACACCGGGACCCAGCGGAACATGTTGATTATTATGCGGGTAATGACCACGGGTGCAGCAAAGAGGAGCAGGGTAACGGAGAACATGGAGATGAGAGCCACCCGGCAGTGCTCCTGCTCGTGTGACGGGCACAGGGAAGCCACTGTGGGAATGAGAATGATGGGAACGAAGAAGGTCAAGCATTGAGCACCCCACAGCACCCACATCATGGGATTGGGAAGGTCACAGCGGCAGCAGAGCTTGCAGAGCTTTTCCATGTCCTTTTTGGCACTGATGGCTGTCATCCAGAAGAGCACCCAGTAAGTAGCAGGAGAACGCTGACACCAGGTAAAGGAATCTCACGTACATCAGGGGCATGACAGGAGAGCAGGACACATCTTCCAGCAGGAAGAGCAGGGCAGAGGGGACCGCAATGAGGAGGAAGATGAAGTCAGTGACAGCCAGGCTAAAGATGCCGGCAGTACGCCCTTTCCATCTGAGGAGGCAGAAGAGCCCCGTTCCCGGCCAGCGCACAGAGACAGATGAGCAGTGTCACACTGTGTATGGCCATGTCGGTGACATCTATTTCACATGGATCATCTCCTTTGGTGGGTGAGGCAGAAGGTGGGGACACGGAGCTCACCACCATGGATGGATGCTGGGCAGGCGGTGGGATGTGGCCCCGGCTGTGGTCAGAGTGGATGGGCAGTCAGTGCTTGGAGAATCCAGGGATGGACCAAGCGGCTCCTCAGCAGCTCCCTGCAGCGGGAAGGGTTTGGTGGAGAGAAGTGAGATGTGCAGGGGAGCAGGGTGGTGGGAATGGTGGGGTGGGAGAGGGAGGAGGGAGGGTTGGGCTGTTCAGCAGGGGATTGAGAAATAACATAGAGAATAAACATTTTCAGCTCCCCGATGTTGCTGAAAGACCAAGTAGTGAAAAAGATTAAAGGATTTAAATGTGTGCACACAGGGCAAGAAATTGAGGCTGGAGCCGGTGCTGGAACAGATCAGGAGGCCTGCAGTGGTTCTGGGGCAGTTCTGTCACAAGAAGCAACAGTGCACGCCCAGAAAAATAGCTCAAGGCAAGGTCACCTTTAATACTGAAGCATTCAGTGAATATGACCAGCAGGGACCCCTCTTAATGAATCTGCAGGACCATCAAAAGACTTCCAGGAGGAGGTGAATGCATGGAAATTCCTTCTAGGAAAGTGATTTTTGTGTATTAGATAGGAAACAGATTTTAATGACAATGTGTGTTTTCAGTGGATAAAACCCCGCCCACCCCGCCGCCCGCAGGTGCTGTTGCCGTGGCGGCCGCTGGAATGCGGCCCGGGCGCATCCCCAAGGGAAAAGGAGGCACAAAATGAGGAACTGGGAAGTAAAAGGGGAAGGCTGCACAGCGCCCGCGGCGCCCCGAGAGCGAGGAGCAGCCCCCGCTCCTCTGAGGGCCCATCTCTGCCCCCTGTCCATGTGCCGTGCCCGGGGAAGAGCAGAGTCTGGGATCAAAGAACCACCCAGTCTCCCACAGCAAGGAAAGCCCGGCACCCCGGTGTTTCAGGGGCACACCAAGGGCTGTGCAGGGCAGGGAAGGACCAGCAGGACCTTTCTCCTCCTCAGCCCCTGCTCCAAGGCGCAGCAGCCCCAGGTGTGAGCGGCCAGGATGAGGAGGGGGCGGCTCCTGCCAGAGGCCGCTCTCCGAGGGTTCCCCGGGCACAGCTGTGCAGGGAGCTGCTGGTCCAGAGGGGCAATGGGGGCATCCCGAGTGTCCCTCCAGGGACAATGGTCAGAGCATCCGGCAGGAGCTGGGGAGCAGCCGGAGGCACCTGGGCACAGAGCACTGCTCCCAGAAAATGCCCAGGGAAAACCCCTCGTGCCAAGGGGCAGCACCTGAGCAGGCAGGGCAGCATGTGGGGTCCCAGGGAAACATTCCACTTTCCCCTTTCATCTTGGCAGCTCTTCCCCAGTGCCCCCAGAAAAAAAGGGGGGTTATGAGGAGAAAAGGGATTTAAACAGAGGGAAAAAACGTCCTTTTCCATAATTGTCTGTGTTGAAATTGAGGGGGAATCCCCTTCCTCTGCAATTTTAAGGGTATCAGTTGAAGGAAACCCTGCCTTTTCCATTCTCTTAGGGGTATCACTTGACAGGGAATCCCCATTTTCCATTATTCTCCAGTTTAAATAGAAGGGGAAAACCTTGACAATGCTGTTTTATTGGTTTGAATTAAGCATAACTCCCCCATTTTCATCATCCCAAGGTTTAAATTGAGGGAAAAACCCGGTTGTCCCTCCTTTATAAGGGTTTGAATTGAGGGAGAAATCCCCCTTTTTCCATCACTGGAGAGACCTGAAGTAAGGAAAACCCCTCTTTTTCCAGTATTTTCGGGGATTCAGAGGAGAGAACCCATTTATTGCTATGGCATCTATTTAAGTAGAGACAAACACTCCCTAGTCTCTCATTTGAAGGGGTTCAATTGAAAGAAGCTCCCCCTTTTTCAGCATTTTAAGAATTTAAATCTGTACCTCAGGGCACTTCTAGCTGGGTAGTGGTACCCAATCTCTCACAAGGGAGCGAGCCCAGCACTCACAAAACCCTCCTGCTGCCAGAGAGCCCATTATTTTTTCAGTTTTATTTATAATGAATACAGCCCTAATTAGAGACCCCAACAGGAGTTACACCATGTATATTACTACTATTCTTCTCCACCCTCCATATTCCTGTGACTCAATAGTCACTAATGAACAATTACAGAACTTAACAAGGAAGAATGCAACTCATCTGTCTACGCTGCCAAAACAAGGAGTGTTTTTACCCTTTCAGTGGATGCAGCTGTAGTAAAACAGAAGGCATCTACAGAGCCCTTTAGTCACCTGGAATTTAAGGCAGAGCAGCCAAACAGCTGCAGCTCCTCCCAGTGCTTTTATCCCTTATGGTAAAATTGCCTCCTCCCTTTTCCCCGGGCATGGTGGGAAAGAGAGGCGGGCCCGGCCAGGGGTATATTAACCCCAGCCCAGGGTAAAAGAGGCCCATTCCTGTTGTGGGGTTAGTGGGGGTGAGGGTGTCTTCTTATTTCCATGAAGGGGGGGGGGGGGGTCTTTCGGGTTTTTTCAGCTTTCTTTCAGCAGGTATTTTTGGCATCTAAAGCAATAGAGGCTTTGAAGACACTGTAAAGAAGATAGCATTGAGTCCGTAGTTCATGATTTTTGGATTGAGTGTTCAGGGTTGATAAGGTGCTTGGTACTTTTTGTAATTTTTTTTTCCCCTTGTTTTTCTTAGAAGCATTGCAACTTGCTGAAATTCCAGATTGTGTCAAGTATGACACTTCAAATTTGTTCAGCAGATTCATTGTGCTGCAAGAGGGAGCTACCCTGGGTCAGAGATGACATTGGAGATGGAGGCTTCTGATAGGTAAGTTAAAGACTGCAAGTATGAGTGGGAGCGGGAGCAGGGTCCCAGTTAGCAGCTGACTTGTTGGGATTTGGCTTGTATGCCACTACACTGGTGCATTGATTTTGGTTTTCTTTGTCACAGCTGACTAAGAGGCCAACCTGGGGATCCCAGTGCCTTTGGAGATGGCTGAGGTGGACTCCTTTGCATCCAGTGTGGATTCACATCACTGGTCATCTGAAAGCTAAGTTGGGGGCTGGGGCCCGGAGAAGGGATGATAGCAGGATAGTGGGTTGGAAATTGCTGGGAGAGATTTAAAAAGTAGTGTAGGGGAAAGGGATGCTCTCCAAGGGCCTTCTTAGGTAAGCTAAAGGGAGTAGCCCTACTTTTGACTGCAACTGTAGGGTGTGCAGCGCAGAGCAGTTCCAGTGTGTGTTGTCTTGTCCGGTGTGTGTTCTGTGTCTTTGGCTTCCCTTGGATCAGATCTCTCTGCCTTTTATCCTTAAGGGGCTTGTCATAAGCATTGGCCATCATCTCTAGCTTCTTGAACTTTCGTACTTCTTGGTAGGATGCCAATATCACTTGTTCTTTTACCAGTGGGCTTGGCCACATCTTGGAATCACATCTTGAAAGCATTGAGTCGGATCTCTTTGGAGGCCTTGTTCCCGGCTGTACTGCCATCCATCCTTTCCAGCCGTGAGCTGTAATGTCCTGGGGCTTGTAAGATTGTCAGGATATGGGAGCATTCTAAATGTGGCCTTGTCTCTCACAGCCATCTTGATCATTGTGACTGACAGTTCTTAGAACAGGTCACTGTTCCAGTCTTTTCTTCTGCTCCTTAGAGCCCCCTTCATCCACCAATGCCATACTATTGGTTGTTTCTTTTGGCGTCATCTCTGTCCTTGCCATCGTTCTTCTTGCCGAGAGGTTTTTTTATCATCTTCATATCACGCTGCTTGTAGTATAATGTGTTGTTTGAGTTTGTGTCTAGCCTGGAATTGCTCTGCCCTGTAGAGTAGTCCTGGTGGGGGGATAGGTGGAGAAGAAAGGAGACTTTACAGGGAGCCTTTTGCTTTGCTCAGCCACCTGAGCCACGCCTCGGATGGAGTGACTGTGGCCAGTCTGTGTGGTGTTCAGTGGAGACGTGGGAGTGGTGCAGTGGTGTCTTGCAGTTTCATAGTAGTTTGTCCTAAGGCCCACTGCTGTGGGATCCTAGGCAGTTTGCTTTGAGGAATGAGAACTTGGGAAAGGCTAAGCTGGGTAACTTTGACAAATAATTCTTTTGCAGAGGGAGAGCATGTAAACCTGATGTGAACAGAGGAGACCAGAGGAGCACAGCAACGAGGTGGGTCAGTGCCTGAAGTCCAAGCTACGGCCTGACTTTGGGCTCTATGTTTACCTCACTGTTTGGATTTTCATTTTGAAGATGCGAGGCACTTGGCACAGCAGGGTATTGGCACCGGGGGGACCATGAGCTGGATGAGTATTGATTCAAGCACAGAACTGGCTGCTACTGGAGTTGTTGTATTAGTGATGAAACTATAAGCCTTTGATTTTTTTTTTTTTTGTGTTTTACAGGTGGTCTGCAGCATTCAAATCGCTACTCCAACATGACAGACACCCTTGCAGAAAGAGGTCACAGTCGAGCACTTTCAGGTGGAACCTACCTTGGCAATGCAACACTTTTGGACGCTACATGGGCATGTGCCTTTCCATTTTGTTTTGCCCCTTCTCCCCTGGGAAGGTTGGTCATCATTCAGCTTTTCAGGGGTGGTGTTTCATTTTGGTTATGTTGCAGGGCTGTTCTTTCTCTTTATTTTTAGGAAGTAAACCTGGATATCAGCAATCAAGGTCAAGTGAGTGAGGTAAGCAGTGACCAGTACCAGTGACCAGGTATTGCTTGGGTGCGAAATTCTGGGGCAGCTCAAAGCATGCATTGTCTAAGCATCCATTTGTGTGTTTTAGGTGGCCCACTTGTATTATGCCTGCAGGGGCTGAACCCCCTCATGGACCAGCTGATGGAGCCAGTTTATCACCCTTGAGCTGCCCCTGTGAGCCTTCCAGAAGTATTACAGGGCTCTGCAATGAAGCCTGTACCTTTTCTGTTTGAAGGTGCCATCTGGGCAGCTTTTGGCAATGGCTGAGGAGTTGTGGCGAGTCGGGGAGGGAGGGAGGAGCGAGGGTCCACTCAAGTTTCAGCAATGCCACATCACCTTGTCTCCCCTTAACCCAGGGATACCCTGCAACGGCGGCGTCGGAGTGCGGCCCCAGCGTGTGAGCCGAGGACCGGGGCGTTCTCAGGAGCCGGTGAGTAGTGGAATTGTTGGGTTTTGGCTGATGTGCTGCTGAGTTCAGGCACTGATGTTTGGTTTTCTTTATTGCAGTAGACTAAGAGAGAAGAGCCCTCTGAGGGCAGGAACTTCCCAGATGATGAGGCGGCCTTCTTTTGCACCTGATGAGGATTTGCATCCCTGGATATCTGAGAGCTAAGTCGAGGGCTACACCTCAGGGAGGGGGATGAGAGTGGGGTGCTGGGTCAGGACTTGGTGGGAGGGATTTTTGAATTAGCTTTGGAGATGGGGATGTCCACGAGAGGGGCCCTTAGGCCACGTAAAGGGCAAGTCTCGCTTTTGATCACAATGCTGAGGTGTGCAGGGCAGAGCAGTCCCGGTGTGTGTTGTGTCACTTGTCTATTGTGTGTTCTGTGTCTCTATTGTGGGCATCTTGTGTCACATGTCTTTTGCCTTACCCCTTTGAGGGGCTTATCGGAAATGCTGGGCATCATCCTTAGCAGCTCCTTTGCGTTCCTTGGCCCGACGCTGGTACCCTTGAACCTTTGACTTGCAGGCTCGGACATGCATCGGAATCGCATCTCTCTTTAGCACAATTGAGTCAGACACCTTTTACAGTCTTGTTCTGAGCTGTATTGACAGCTGTGCACTGCAACAATCCCTTATAACAGATTAGGACTTGGGAGAATGCGAGGATAGGTAGAGGATTCCAACCGTACGATTCTCGGGCGTCCATCTTTGTGGTTCTTGGCATAAGTCCTTCTGTTAGGGTCTTTTTCTGCCAGAGCTCTTTGAGCCTTATCGGCCTCATCTAGGTCATGTCATTGGTAATTCTTCTTGCTGAGACTTTCCTCTCCTTGTTGCATCCCCTTGTTTGTCATCTCCTGTGTCACAGGTGTCTGTGTGTTTGGCCTGGGGCTGCTTTGCCCTGCTACATAGTCTGGGTGTAGGTGTAATAGGATAAGTCCTAGGGACTTGACACTTGTAATGTAGGGATTAGTTGGACTCAAGATGGTATTTCTAGATTGACACAAGATGTCTGGAGCTGCTAAGTTCTGATGCAGCACTTTGACTTTTGTCATAACTTTCTTTCAGATGCAGATGGATTGAATCTGTGGCAGAGTGCCCCATACCAGGTGAGGTGGTTCCCACAGGAAGGTCAGTCACCGTTTGTCTTTGCAGGGCAAGTGTAAATGGTGCCTGTGTTACAGCTTTGTTCTTCATCTTTATTTGTAGGAAGTAATGCTGAAGATCAGTGGTCAAGGTCGATGGAGCGAGGTGAGCGGTGACTGGTGGCCAGAATGAGTTGTTACTGCTTGGGTATCAGTTTCTGGTGCAGCTCTAAGCATCTGTTTTTGTTTATGCATTTTAGGTGGTCCCGGCCCTGGGATGCTGGAGGCCAGGTGGGTGCAAGCTTAAGCTATAGGTGTGGTGTACTTCAGTTGGAGCAGGGAGGCTGTGGTTTCAGTCTCTCAGCATGTTTTTTTGCTTTGCTTCTCTGCAGGTGCTGCTGCTGCCCTGGGCATGCCAAGGGACAGAGGCGAGCAGGTGAGTTGGCATTTAGGTGGGGCGACTGATAGGTGAGAGGTACGTGGCAGCATGCGAAGCGTGTCCCTTTTCGCTTTGCAGGTATCGTCCGGGCCACCTCTGGAGTCAGATGGAGATTTGAGGTGAGCCTGGGCCAGTGGTGCAGAGGGAGCCCGTGCATTTATTCTTCTGGAGGGCAACAGTCGCAGTTTCTGTTTTGTTGTCTTAGGTACTACAAGTAGGTGCAGAGCCTAAGTTTGGAAATGGCCGGTGAGCGATGAGCCTCGGCAGTTATGAGGGAGAGGGGCATTGTGCAAGGGGTCACTTCTGGGATGTGTCATCACAGTCTGAATTTTGTCATTATTCTCTATCTTTTGTAGCTGCCCAAGTGGGCTGTGGGCCATGTATTGACATCCACGGTGCTGAAGCATTCTTTTCTGTCGAGGATGGATTTTGTCTGCTGGTCTTTGGAGAGCTAAGTGTGGGGACTGTTGGTTGGGAGAAGGCAAAAACCTTTGGAATCACAGGAGGCCATTTGAAGTTAGCTTAGAGGAGAGGGCTGTAGTAGGCCGGGCCCCTTGGAGTTAAGGGAGAGAGGGTTTCTCTTCAGCATCACTCGAGCCTTTGCCGGGCCGGGCAGTTCCAACCCATCTCCATGTTCTTGTGAGCTTCGCATCATTGGATTTTGAGTCTCGATGTCATTGTCCATCTTTTCACCTGAGGAGCCTGCCTTCAGGTCTGGCATGATTGCCACGGTCTAAAGTTTGCCTACTCTTCAGTGTAGCCACGCTTTGGAGCACTTTTGAACATAGCACGCAGGCACCTTGCATCTTGGCCATTTGTTGGTCGGTCATGTTTTGTGATGTCACTTCAGCCTTTGGCGGCAGAATCATTCTCTAGGGATCCCTTTGTATCAGCTGGCAGTCGTTGCCTCCTTCTCTAGGCCTACTGCGCTTCTTGAGCATCCTCTTACCAGCTTTGGCACTAACTTCTCATAAGGAGTTTACATTTCACTGTCCCGTACTACTGCCATAGAGCCTTCTTTCCTTCGGCGTCATTGGCCTCTGACTCATCTTGCGCTAGGAATCTTGGTCCATCAAGTAAAATTGCTGGGCAGTTTCAGTTGATGTCTGTTATGTGGTCTGTGTCCGTTGTCTTCAGTGTCATAGGGCTTTGTGATGTCTCAATGCTTTACAGGCATCGTTATGGGCCATATTGGCAGCAGGAGCACTTGCATACTTTCCTGGATCGGGCTTATTCTGGCATCTTTATGGTTTTGCTTTTTGAGACCAGAAGAAGTACGCAAGGTGTTCCTATCCATCTTCCTTCTCAGTTTTGGTAGTATCTTTTTTTCATGTGCCATTCCCTTGGACTTCTATATGAAGTGTACTAGACCTTCCTCACTGCAGTAGTTTCGTAGCTTCCGTTGCCTCAAAGCATCCTGGTCTCAAGAATTTATCTTCTGAAGCGTTATCTCAAGTCTTCGTGTCATCTCTGCTTATATTTGATGCACTGTGTGTCCATGTGCTGCTTATGCTTGGAGCTGCCCTGCCCTGGCACATTCAGTCATGGCTAGTTTGAACAGTTTTAAACTCTCATCTCTTGTCTATGGGCTTTTGGGTAGAAAGCTTATGGGCCTGGTGTGGGGATAACTCCTATCTGTCAGCTACTTGCAGACTGCCTCATGCTGTCTTGCAGGTCCCCGAGGCAGATTTTGATCCCTATGGTCACTGATGCTACCAATTTTCCCAGGATCTACTGTTCCACATCAAGGAGCAGCAGATGGAAGAAGATGTTAAAGCATCTTCTTTAGGGGGGACTGTTTCTAGTAAGGGCCGCAGTCAGCGTGTAAGCTGAGGAAGGGGTGTCTGAGGGTGTGTCTGTCTGTGTGTGTGTTGACTGGCTCTAACCTTATGCATGTGTTGTTTCTTGCCTTTCAGGTTCTTCAGTTCATTTTAAAATTTAGAATACAAAAAACCCAGCTGGTCCTGCCCATGCTGTGGGGTCAGTCAGAGGGACACAGGGTTCCTCTTCTCCTCTGTGCTTGGATGAACTGCCTAGGGAATGCCATTTCTGACACCCCAGTCCTACCTGTGTCCTTTGGAAAAGGGCAGAGGTGAAGAGGCAACTGCCAGAGTTGCTTGGGGATGATGGAATTGTGGTGTTTGGCTGTGCCCAGAGGGGCAGGTTGGGCATTATTTGTGTGTCTGAGGACTGGGGAGCCGAGCTCTCAGTGCATTCCCAGCTCTCCCAGGGGCAGCAGCTGGTGCAGGGCTGGGTGACAGCCTCTGGTCGGGCTTGGGGCAGGCCCTGGCCCCGGCACAGACACGGGGTGGTTTGGGGACACTTGGGGAGCAATGGGAGGAAAATGAGGGATGGTGCTGGGCGGAGCGATCGGCCTGTGCTCGTGTCAGCGCAGCCGTGCAGGGCACTGGGATCTGGGTAAAACTCCAGCTCTCCTGGTGTTCAGGGATGCAAGGTCTGAGGGACTGGATTTACTTGGGCTTTCCAGGAACAAGGGGAAATGCGGTGCCAGAGCTGTGCCCCGTCAGGTTCTGTTTCCCTTTGGGGACAGGGAGTCTCTGGGCTGAGGTGAGATTGCTGTGTGAGTGGCAGGGAACAGGGAGCTCAGAATTGCAGGCACTGATGGAATAATTGTCTTAGGTCTGTTTGGTTTGTGTTTGTGAAAACTGGGATTTGGGCTGGAGAGGTGCTCTTGGGAACAAGGGATAGAGTACATTTGCTCCATGGTTGTGTAAGGAAGGACAGGGAAGGGGAGTATTTATAAACTGTTCTCAGTATTTCATGCAAATTTGGGGTGGAGCAGCGATGCAGGTGGGTGGGTTTGGCCTGGGCCTGTCAGGACTAACCACAAAGAATCCAACCAAGCCCCTGACCCCTCAAGGCATCTGTGAAACACTTCCACAGCAACCCAAGTCAGAAATCCAGTGATTATGGAGGTAAAATTATAGGTAATTGCCTATGATCCGTGGGGCATTTCCTTTGGAATTATCAATCAAGGCAGAGCATATCTTTCAGCTCTTTTCCTGATGTGCAGTTTCCTCTCTGGTTTAAATGAGTTTGTGTGCTCCTGTTAACAAGCAGTGTGTTTTCACCCTGAAATTTGGGGTGATAGTCTTTCTTTAGCGTTTTTCCCACAACTGAATAATCCCTTCCATGAATAGTTCATGTATTTCTACACAGCTGCTTTGGCCGTGGCTCAGAGAGAGAGAAGGGAAATGACTTTTTACAGGGGTGAAATTTCTCCAGGCAGGAGTGGGATGTTGTCTTGCTCCTCCCCAGAGCCCTGCAGGCGCATGGGAGTAGCTCAGTGCCAGCGCAGCTCTCTGAGAAATAACAACGCTTGCGAGGTTTGAGTGTTGATAACAACTCTCCTGTCTCCTGGTAGCAGTCCTAGGCAGAGGAGGGAAAAATGGAACTTGTGTTATTCATGGAAAACTTTCTGCTGTTTCTTGTGCAGAGTTTTAGATCTTTGTATGATTTGCTATCTGGTGTCTGTAGGAAGAGAATGACTTATTTTAGGTAAAAATTGAGATAATCAGTAATGGACAGGTAGGGAAAACTTTTGAACTAAACTCAAGGTGACCTGTAGTGGAGAGCATGAAGATTTTGAAGTAAACTATAGCAATCAGTTGTGCACAGGTAGGGAAACCTTTAGGGGTTAAATACAAGGTCATCTCTAGGTGAGGGAATGAACACTTTTTGAGGTAAACTGAGTGAATCAGTTGTGGAAGTATTAGTAAATTCTGGGGGTGAAACTTGATGTAACCTCCATGGTAGAAAATAAATCAATCTTTTGAGGTAAAAAGGAAGTAATCAGTGTTGGAGAGGCAGGGAGATTTTGAGAGTAAACTTGAGTCTGTAGTGCAGAGAACGAACATACTGAAGTTAAACGGAGGTAGTAACTTGCAGACAGGGAAAAAATGTGGGGGTCAAGTCTGAGGTAATCTCTAGGGGAGACAGCATTTTTGAGGTAAACTGAGGCAATCACTAGGTGAGAGGTTGGAAAAGTTTTGGGGGGTAGAAATTAAAATGACCTGTTGGGCAGAGAATGGACCTACTGAAGTGAAAATCAGGTAATAAGTAGTGGACAAGCAGCAATAATTTTGGAGGTGAAATCTGGGGTGAAGTGTGGCAGGGAGAGCGTACATCATGAGGTAAAGTGAGACAGTACTGGAAAGATAGTGAAATATTTCAGGGTAAAACTTGATGAAATCTCCAGGGTAGAAAGAGAGTATTTATAGGTCAAAAAGAGTAAATAGTTAGTGGGCAGGTAGGGAAAATACTGGGGGTAAAATCTGAGGTTATCTGTAGGGGGAGAGAATGAACATACTGAGGTAAAAATCAGGCAATGACTAGTGAATGTTAGGGAAATTTTGGGGGGTAAAACTGGAGCTAGTCTCCAGAGTAGTGAATGAATACTTTCTTGTAAAAAAGAAGAAAGCAGAAGTGGACAGACAGGGACAGCTTGGAGGGAAAATCTGGAGCAATCCCCAGGGAAGAGAATGAACAGCATGAGGTAAACTGAGGTAGTCACTTGCAGAGACACAGTGAAAATTTTGGGGATAGACACTGAGACATTCTTGAGGATAGAGAAAATTACTTTTTGGGGTAAAAATGGGATGATGGGTAGGGCAAAGCTTGTGGGAAAAACTTGAAATAATCTGTAGGAAAGAGCATGAGCATTTTGATGGAAAAATGAGATATTTTTCTTTACTTCCCTTTGGGATAACTTAATCTGCACTGTTCCATGAGCAATTCCTTTGCTTCTCCTGGAGAAAACCCCACGGCAGAGGCAGTCTGCAAAGGAGCCAAAATCGAGAGCAAAGGTTGGTTTGGGTTTGAGTACTTGAAATAACTTTTGAAAGAGAAGCAATAACCTTTTGCTGCTTCTTTCTTTCTTGCACATGCTGGGATTGCCTCTGTGGACATGTGCTGAGCTCTCCCTGCAGGGAACTGTCAGCCCTGAATGCCTGTGCAATAACTCAGAGCCTCAGCCATGAAGGGCCAGGCTGTGTTTAAAACAGCCCAAGGTGCCAGAGAGCTGGAGTCATTTCCTAGCAGGTAACTTGACTTGGAAGCTGCATTCTAAAATTTGTCCACATTTAATTGATGTCCCACATGGAGACACTTAAAGAAGCAGAGGTGGGGTGTCCCAGATTTTCCCAAGGCATGCACCCCTCCAAAAGCGTACCTTGAATCAGTAGATGTATTTCCCTTCTTGTGTGCTAAATCTTCCAGTGTGCATAGTCCCCCCATCAACTAAAGCCTACCCTGACATTCTTTTTCCTTGGACACAGCTGGAAGAACCGTCTCCAGATATTATTTCCTTCTGCAAGGGCTCGTTCCTCGAGATGGAACTTTGGCGTTTTGCTTCTCCTTTCAGAGGAGCAGCAGAAGCGGTCGTTGCCAGGGGAACGGTGCAGGCGAGGGAGGGAGGGGGGGTAGGAGGTGGGGATCCTCTCGGAGGCCGATTCCTCCAGGACCGGGGGAGCAAAGGCGGAGGCTGCTGCCGGCACCGCCAAGGGCAGAGCAGCTCTTGGGGCCGGTACCAGAGGCTGGCGTGGAGCCTCTGCACGGGTCGGCAGCAGCCACGGCGCCAGGAGGCCGAGCTGCCGGTGAGCCCAGCGCGGCCCGCGGGGCCGAAGCCGGGTTCAATGGAGCCGCGGCAGAGAACGCAGCGGGGGCAGGGGCTGCTGGAACGGCCGCGGACATCGGGAGCGGGGCTGGGGCTGGGGCCGGGGCGGGGCCGGGGTGGGCCCCAAAAGCGGCGGGCTGGGCTGGTGTGGAGCGGAGAGCCGGGCTAGGGACGGGCACAGGGGCACCGAAAGCGGCGGGCTGGGCTACCGCTGGAGCCGCAGGGGCTGGAGGGGGCGGCGGGAACAGCGGGGCTACCGGCGGAGCCGCCGCCGCTGGGACAAGCGGTGGAGCCGCGGGCGGTGCCTGAGAGCCGGCACAGGCGCGACCTCGGGCTCCGGGAGCGGCGCTGCAGCTGCGAGCGGCGCCACAGGAGCCTGGGCTTGGGGCGAGACAGGCGGGAGTGGAGGGGGCGATGCTTCCAGGGGCTCCCAGCCCTTCTCTTTCTTGCTTTCCCTTTGCTCCTTTCCTTGGGTCTCGGACAACTTTAAAATTCTTATCCCCTTAGACTCTGTTTCCCACCCAGCATGAAGCGTACTTGCTTTCTTCTGTGTTAACGAGTTCTTTTGAATTTACCAATACTTGTAAAGCCTGACAGATCCAGACTTCAAGAGCCATGTCTGGGCCAGAAGACATGGTCAGATCTTATTTCCTTCTCGGCCCAACCAAACATACAAAACTGGATCATTTTGACTTTGCTCGTTTCCTTTGTACTTGGGTTTGTATTCCAGTTAGCCAGCATAACTCCCCAAGGGCTTTCCTGGGGTATTTCCACTGGCACGCCTCTATTCCCTTTTTTTATTCCCTGACTCTTGCTTACTAGTTTTATGTCCCATTTTCTCAGAATCTTATCTATCTTTCCCAGGCCTTTGTTTCCCACCTTTTTAATAAAAACCAACAAAACAACTCTTCAAACTTCACCACCTCTTTCCCGTTTCTTCTCCTAGAATACAACAGTTCCCTCCTCTTAATAAAATATGCCTCCTTCCAGAAAAGTTATATTTCAAGCTTTAGCATTTCTATCACATACATTCTCATTGCTCCTTTTTATTGTTCCAACTTCTCTTTCTCAAGCGTTATCAGTCACAACCACACAAGGCTTAGGTCCCTTTTAATTTCAAATTGTTAGCCGATGCTCACCCCTGGGCCCAAAATTCCAGGTTTCTTGAAGTAATCCTCAATTTGACAGAATTAAGCCTGGATTTCTTGAATTTTTTTTTTTTTTTTTTTTTTTTAAACTTTCAACCCAGCAGCCTCAAGCCCCAAATGTCTCGGATTTGTCCTCAATTTGGCAGAATTAAGCCTGGATTTCTTGAAATCTTTTAAACTCTCAATCCAGCAGTCTCAAAACCCAAATGTCTCGGAACTAACCCTCCATTTAGCAGGATTTTTGAACCCTCAATCCAGCAGTCTTAAACCCTAAATTTCTTGGATCCAATACTAGGAAATTCTTGACTCCCCTCCTTCAAGGACTCCAATCCCTTCCCTGAAAACCCGTCCCAGTTAACCCGGGGCTTCTCTCACTCCTTTTATCTTTGGCTTCGCCTCTTTACTGACTGCTTCCCTGGTGGCAGAGCAGAGCCGCAGCCTCAGAGGCTCCACACTCGCTTCGCAGCTCTGGGGTAACCAGCCCGTGTCTCATGCACACACTTTCATCCCCCTTATCCCCCCAAAAAGAGGAAAGAAAAAATACTCACTTTTCTCGGAGTCTTGGTGCACAAGATTTTACGTGTTTAATTACCATGGTACCTCAGGGAGCCTTTTCTTTCCTTTCTTGTTGCTTTGTCTCCTCTCTTGCCCTCCGGGTGTTTGACTGCAAACCCCCCTGACCCTGCCGGGAAACACAAAGCGAGGCCGCCAAAAGTGGGCGGGGGCACCCCCCTGCTCTGGGTTCCCCGGGAGATCCCAGAGCTGAGCCTTTATCCCCGTATGGGCCACCAAATTGTGAAAAACGAGGTTCGCTATTTGTAAAATTTGAAGGAAAGTTGAAGAAAAGGGACAATTAGGAGACAACAGCAAAAAGGGCGGTACGGCCGGGTGCTTCGGCAGAGAACCAAAGGCGCACCTGTACAGCCAAAAGATCCTCTTTAAAAGTACATAGCTTATTTTTATTCATCACCATCGTGCATCATTCATTAATTCTTTGGAGCTGCTGAGTATCATCTTATCAGTCTTATCTTTTTCCTTGGCTCCATTCCGTCTGCTTTCGGGTCCTTTTCTTCTGATAAGATTTTCCAGGAATGTGAAGACACCCCCCCCCCCCCCCCCCCCCCCCATCCTTCCCAAACTGGGCACCCAAACTACAGACATTCTACAGCGTTACATTACAGAACCCAGGCAAAGCTTTTCTCACATTAAGGACCATGAAAAAACCAACATCACAATCCATTCCTAACACTGATGGAACATGCAAAAAGCCAACATCACAATCCCGTTCAGAACAGAGGGATCAGCGGTGATGCGGCCCTGCCCGCGGAGGGATCAGCGGTTATGCGCATGCGCAGGCGGAGTGATCCGCCAGGAGGGACTATTTGTGATGCGGTCCTGCCCGCGGAGGCATCACCGGTGATGCGCCCCCACGCGGAGTGATACGCCAAAAGGGACTATTTGTGATGCGGTCCTGCCCGCGGAGGCATCACCGGTGATGCGTCCCCGCCCGCGCATGCGCACTGATCCGCGCGCCCCGGCCATCTGCGCACGCGGAAGGATCCGCGCACGCGCAGCTGCCAAAACGAGCTTCACTCTAGAATTTGAAGGAAAGTTGAAGAAAAGGGACCGTTTAAGAAAAGTTTAAGGAAATCAGGAGACAGCAGCACAAAGGGCGCTACGGCCGGGTGCTTCGCACAGAGACAAAGGCGCACCCAAACACCCAAAAGATCGCCTTTAACAGCGAGCTCCCGCAGCCAGCTCACAATCCCAGCCCGCCTTCCCGGGCAGGGTTTCTTTCGGACCTGGGCTGCATTTCCATCCCCCGCTCTGGGAGTCACCAGGTGCGTTAGGAGCGAGCCGATCCCGCTCCCTGAGACACAAGGGCTTGCTCGAGGAGACTGTTCCTGTTCCTCTCTTCCAGCCACTCTGCTCTCCCCAAAACACCCATTTCCTCGGAGCTCCTCTGAAACTGCATTTCCATGGACCCAGGGCTCCAGAAGCTGCAGAGTCGTGCAATGGGGTTTTTTTGGGAAGGGACCTTAAGCTCTTGCACTTCCACCTCTGTCATGAGAATTTCAGGGCTCTAAGACTCACAGAACCATTTGGGCTTGGAAGGACCTTCAAGCTCATCCAGTGCCAGCGCTGCCACGGGCAGGGACACCTCCCACTGTCCTGGGCTCTTCCCAGCCCCAATGTCCAGCCTGGCCTGGAACATTCCAGGGGATCCAGGAGCAGATCCCCCCTCTCTGGGCAGACAGAATGAGCTAAACCTGGCTATTCCTGAGGGAGTGATGGCAGCACAGCCGAGTCCTGCATCCCTGATTCCCACTGGGAATCTCCATGTCCTTCCTGCTGTGGGATCCAGGAGTTGCAGTAGGATTTTTGTGTTTTGTGCTGCATTCCCAGCACAGCAGAACCTGTCACCCTCGGAAACACGGCCAGCGTGACAAGTTTTTTGCTCCCTTTCTGCTTTGTTTTTGCTGTGTTTTGTTTCTCTCGACAGCTGGTTTAGAACTTCTGTGTTGCTGTTTAGACATCAAGCTTTGGGGCTGAGGTTTTTTATTCCCAGGTGCTTGCTGGCAGTAAAAATACACATCTGCAGTGTGTGCACGTGGCTTGGGCTGTGGATTCACAGTTCTGGGGCAAAAAGAAGTCCCTTCACATCTGTGCTGCTGGTGGTGTCCCCTGTGAGAAGTTTGGTGGCTTGTTTGTGGCTCTCTCAGTTGTTCCCTTTCACAGAGCCCGGCATTTCTCCCCTTTTCAGTTTCATCCTGCAGAGCTTCGTTCCTGCTGCCGCAGCGTGTTCTGAACCCTCCGCTCGCAGCCTGGGGGTGCCTTTTGTGCTGCTCCTCCGTGGGGCTGACTTGAGAGCGGAATCAAGGTTGGAAAAGACCTCGGAGATCACTGAGTGCAACCAGCACCACCACGGCCACCGCTGACCACGTCCGCCCATGCCACAGCCACAGGTGTTGGAGCACTCCCGGGGTGGGCACTCCAAACCTCCCTGGGCAGCTGTGCCAAGGCCGGAGCGCCCTTTCCATGGAGGAATTTCCCCAATATCCACCCTGAGCCTCCCCTGGCCCAGCCTGAGGCCGTTCCCTCTCCTCCTGTCCCTGTTCCCTGGGAGCAGAGCCCGACCCCCCCGGCTGCCCCCTCCTGTCAGGGACTTGTGCAGAGCCACAAGGTCCCCCCTGAGCCTCCTTTGCTCCAGCCTGAGCCCCTTTCCCAGCTCCCTCAGGAACTCTCCAGCCCCTTCCCAGCTCCGTTCCCTTCCCTGGACTGGCTCCAGCCCCTCCATGTCCCTCTTGTCCCAGAGCTGCCCCCAGCACTGGAGGTGCCCCAGCAGTGCCAGCACAGGGACGGGCACTGCCCCGGCCCTGCTGTCACCCCAAGGTGGCACAGCCCAGGTGCCCTTGGCTTTGCCCACCTGGGCACACCCAGCTCGTGTCCAGCTGCTGTCCCCAGCACCCCCAGGGCCTTTCCCAGTTTTCCAGCCCCTGTTCCCCCAGCCTGGAGTGTTCCACGGTGGCCCAGGTGCAGGAGGCGGCACCATCTCACTCCATGGTGGGATTTTTACATTCCTTTCATTTTGCCACTCCGAACGCTTATGCAGCTGCATCTGGGCTGGAAAAGTCACTTTTTTACTGGTGTAGCTACTCAGGAGATCTGTGATAACTCTGTTATCCAAGAACAGGGAAGGATGTGTGATGTCCAAGGCCCTGTGCCAGCAAATCCCAGTTTTTGTGGTGTCTGTTCTCCCCCAGCACAGTTTGATGAGATTTGTCCAAAACAGCTTTCCTGGGGAAGCTCTTCGTTGTGTGGTCATTAAGGGAGAAATGGAAACAATGCTGAGCATGCGCGGTGTTGTGGGAAGGGAAGCGCAGGAGCAGTGCTGTGCCTGGTTACGTCATGTGGTGTTGAAGGGCGGGGCGGAGCCGGGCAGCGCTGCGCATGCGCACTGGCTTTACCCGCCCGGTGCTGTTGCTCTGTGGGTACCGTCGGGCGCTGCCCGGGAGCGGCTTGGGAGCGCCGGGTTCGGTTCCCGGCTGCGGCAGCGGTGGGCGAGGGTTGTGGTGACAATGGAGGAGGGCGGCTGTTGCTGTGGCTGCAGCGGGGTGGAAAGTGAGCGGAGAACGGCGACGCAGCGTGTGCCGGGAAAAGACCCGAGGGGGGGCGGCCCCGGAGCAGAGCCGGGCGGGAGCGGGCGGCGGGGGCTGCGCGGGGTGAAGGCGGTCCCGGCGCGGGCGCGGAGCCGGGGAGGAGCTGCGGGGCTGGGGCTGGGGCCGGGGCCGGGGCTTGCGGGCGGCACGGCGGGACCTCCCTGCAGAGCCTTTCCTGGGAAACAAAACCTGGAGTTTGTCCCACCTCGGCCCCGTGGCAAGGGGCAGCGCAACCGAGGGGAGCAGCGCCTGAGCAGGGGCGGCAGTGTGCGGGCGCAGGGAAGACGCGGCTGGTGCTGGAGCGAGAACGTGCAGGTTTCTTACATTTAAATGAACGTGGAAAGCAGGGAGAGAGGTGGTATAAAAGCACCGGGTGCTCGGGCAGGTGAGACAGGACTCAGGGGAGGGAGTCGCTTTCCTGAGCTCCTGAAGTTCCACTTGACTCTCTCAGGAGCACTCGTGAGAAGTTTCCCATTTGGAGTTGGGCTCGAAAAAGAAGGAACTTGAAACTGCTTCTTCTGATAAATCCATAAGTATGGGAGGCCCTATGAAGCCCACGGGTGTAAGCAGCCAATAACTCCCACGAGTATTTTAACTACTAAAAATAGCAACTTTTATTTCTTCTGCACACAAACGACTTGGCTGTCCTGTGCAGGGTTCACTGAGGCTGTGAATTGCAATCCAGGGCATCTTCAGGCTCCTGGTGCTCGGGACTGTGGCGTTTGGTGTGCAGAAAAGATCCCAGGCTGTCCAGCTTGGGTGTGGATGTGCATTTCCACAGTTCCTCAGAGTGGGAAAAGGCCAAGAGGGTGATGGGAAGGCCTTTCTTCTAGGCCTGGGCATCCTCAAGACACCTCAAGGATGTTTTTTAAATGTTTGTTGTCTTTTGTTTCCCAGCCCAGGGCTGAGCTGGAGAACGGGTGGAGACAGTGGCAAGCGGGAGTCCCATGTTTACATCTGCCCTTGGATTCCAGTTTCTTCCAGTGGGTCTGTGCTGCCCGAAGTACAAAAGAAGGAGGTGTTGGAGTACCTGTTTGTTCACCTGTTGAGCTTGGAAGAGATGCTGAGTGTGAAATTCCAGGGGTGCCAGCTCCTTGCGAGCTGTTGGTTGCTCAGGAGATTGGGTCGGGGAAAGGGGGGGAGAGTCCGAGCACAGCACAGTGGTAGGAGCTGGATCTCAATCTAAGGCATCTCAAAGCCTGATAAGCTGGAAAGAAGACTTTGCTGTGTTAATGCACAATTACATTTTTGTGCAATTTTTTGAAATTAGGGCTGGGATCAGTCTGGGGAGGTTATCTGGCCCAATTCCCTGTGCCCTGCTTTGCCATGAGGAATGGATGCCTGACCTCTTTGCAGAGAGCTGCTGCTGCTAAAGATTTCTCAGTTTCTATAGTGAATTTATCCCAGTACTTTGCTGCTATAAAGAAATCTCCTCTTGCTGCCATTTCCCCTTATTACATTTAAGATCAGCTCCAGCTGAGTTAGAATTTAATCCCGACCTTTCCCCCCTTTTTTTTTTCCCAAGAGGCCTCAGCTATCTCGCTATTTCTTTCCTCTCTCACCCTCCAGGTCCTGTTTTTCAGACCTCGTTCTTTCCTTATAAAACCCTTGATAACCCATTCCCCACTTAAGGCTTTGTTGTATCCTTGTTTTGCTACCTTCTGGGTGCTATGGATGAAGGTCTGGCTTTGAGGAGCACACCCTGCTCCCTTTGCTCAAGGGATTGCAGTTATTCCAATCTCCTGCTGCTGAGGGCTTCCTTAGGCTCTTGCTGAAATGAAAAATATCCAGGAAGTTTTTCCTTTTTTGAGATTAGACTGGTTTCTGCAGGTCCTTGAGATGTGACCATGATGGTTAAAAACCCACAGTGCAAATGAAGGTTTCTCCTGTCTTCCCCCTTGCCCCCCACCTGCTCCATGCACAGTTCATTACTTTGTAATCACAACTGCTAAGGAAACCTTTCTAATCCTGTCAATTGGCAATGCAACTGCTTTTAAATTCTGGTTTAAAATAGGTTTTGAAGTCAGGCTCTGCCCTTGCTATTGATTTGAATTCTTGACTGAGTAAATTATTGGTGCTTAACAAGCCCTTTGTTGCTTTAAAGCCTTTCTCCAAGGGTCAGAGAATAACACTGACAGGGAGTGAAGGAGCGCTGCCCAGTAGTTGCTTAGAAACGGAGTGTGTTAAACCCGGTTTCTTTAAAAGCAGTTTT
This sequence comes from Coloeus monedula, assembly GCF_965178545.1. Classification (NCBI taxonomy): domain Eukaryota; kingdom Metazoa; phylum Chordata; class Aves; order Passeriformes; family Corvidae; genus Coloeus; species Coloeus monedula. The sequence goes on along the minus strand of NW_028120613.1, from coordinate 24,903 downwards.
GAGTAAGTGAAATTCAGGCACTTGAATTACTTTGGGAAATGGTCCATTTAGGATAGATCCACACTGACAGAAGCTGTTTATCTGAGGTCAGTACATGCTTTGATCAGTGCAGGGCCTTCCCCTCAAGAAATGCATGAGCCAAGCCCAGCAAGGTAGAGGAAAAGACACAAGTTCAGCTTAGGGAGCTGCACAGGTGAAATCCCATGGATGTGCCTGGAGCATGGCCCTCCCCAGCAGCTTTTCTTACAGTTAAATTCTTTAAAAAGCTAAAAGCTGATGCTCAGTACTTTGGGATCTGGCTCAAAACTGTGGAGAGGATAAACTCCCTTACTGGAACTCAGGCAGTGGAGTGCTCACAAGCCAGCAACCACATTGCTTCTTGTTCAGCTTCAATTCAACGTTGGCTTTTTGTTGTTGTTTTGGTTGGTTGGCTGGTTTTAAAGTATTCCTAGAGATGCTACAAGTGGAAGAAGAGAACAGAAATAGAGTGGAGCACCACTGGCACAGTAACTGATATTTTACTGTTCCTCTTTTTCTTTTAAAAATTTATGTAGATAACATGAACTTTTAAACTCTGTGACTTGGGAGAAACACTCTTTTTTCTCCCTCTCTTTGGAAGAGATATGCAAGTCCTGAGCCGTTGGGCCAATGCTTGCTGCATTTTGTTTACGATTTTACAATCAAACAAGGGGCTGATAAGATTGACAAGGAAGATACAACTCAGGAGCTCACTAGGCAGCAGCCTCCAAACTCTTTGGGTGATGCAATAGAGTCTGAAGACTGTTTTCCAGTGCGAGATTAATCCATAATAACATGCTCACTGACATAAAAGTCACTTCTTATAAGCCACTTCTTATTCCCTGAAGTGCAGGAGCTGAGGTGTTTGACAAAGCCTTGGCAGAATGATGAAGTATGTCCCTGTCAGATTTCTCCTGCTAGCAAGAGCAATCCATCTTCTTTAAGGGTTTTGTTCCTTTGGGATTGTGTGTAGTTTAGAGGGAGAACAGTACCCAGAAGCATTAATTATTTAATCTGCACTGCTTTTTTCCTCGACGTGTGAGGTCTGAGTATTGTGCTGGGAAGTGGGGCCAATAAAATTTCTGGGAGTCAGACTTGGAGCTTGAAAGTTTTAGAATTAACACTGGAGACTCAGCTCTCTCTATGGTCAGAAGAGGGGGAGACACCTTCCTTCAGGATGTCTCTCCAGGGAATGCTTTTGCAAAGTTTTCTCTCGTAACGGCTGAAGTCTTGCCTCTCCCTGAAATTGCGGTGTAGGTCCCACTGGAGGCAGTAAATCTCTCAAATGTATGAGCTTGGGCCTACACACCTGCTAAGGTGTGACTAGAGGTGTGAGAGCTTTTGCAAATGAATTTGGAATAATGAGAATCATAGAACCACTGAGGTTGGAAAAGCCCTCTAAGGTCATCGAGTCCAACGTGTGCCCAATCCCTACCTTGTCACCCAGCCCAGAGCACTGAGTGCCATGTCCAGGTGTTCCTCGGACACCTCCAGGAACGGGGACTCCAAACCTCCCTGGGCAGCCCCTGCCAAGGCCTGACCACCCTTTCCAGGAAGAAAGTCCTCTTGATGTCCAACCCTGGTGCGGCTTGAGGCCGTTTCCTCTTGTCCTGTTCCTGGTTGCCTGGGAGAAGCAGCCAATCCTCACCTGGCTACACCCTCCTGTCAGGGAGTTGTAGAGAGCAAGGTCTTCTCTGGGCCTGTTCTTCTTAGGACTGGTATGGAATCACTATTTTGCATTAAAGGACAATAAGCAGATGTTTTGAAAAAATACTTTGAAATGTTTTTGCATTGCCCTGGAAATCTGCCAAGAAATGGAGTTGCTTACCAGGTTAGGTGTTCTTGCCTGCAGCTTCCCAGGGGCTGCTGGAGGTGGGATGAGGCTATTGCAGAGGAATTACAAGTACGTGGTTTCTCACTCAGGAGACTCTGGGTTTACTGTAGTTATGGGACTGGTTTTCCAGACTAGAGGAACCCCTTAAAGGACTGCAGAGGGAGGTGGAGATGGGATTTGGGGTTTGCATCCCCACCTCCTGAGCACACATGGGGTTAGATGCCCCTTGGCAGAGCTGTAAGGTGTAATGTGGGCAGCAGCTCCTCCTCTCTTTGGGGGCCTAAATTGAAACGCTCAGGAGCCAAATCACCTCTGAGCTGCTCTGTTGTGAGCAGGAGAGGAAGGGACACCTCCAAAGGCCACACAGCTCACTCATAGTCAGAAAAATCCTACTGCTGAACCTGGAACCCCCCCAAGGACGCCCGGGACCCCCCGGGCCCCTCTGTGATCCTCGACAATGCACCCCCCCATCATCAGACCATGCAGTGTCCCCCAGTGTTCTGCCAGTGGGAGCACTGGAAGAGATACTGGGAACACTGGGAGGGAACTGGGAGGAAACTTCCCACCACTCTCCAACGTGCAGCAGCCCCAAGTGCGACCAGTGAGGCGGAGGAAGTGCTCCTAGTGCCCCGCCCCCGCCCCCCCCCCAAAAAAAAAGTTGGGGGGGGTGCGGGGGGGAGTACGAGAAGAAAAAGGATTTAAATGGAGGAGAAAACAGTTTCTGTAACTGTGTTTGAACTTAGGAGGATCCCACTTCATCTACGATTTGGAAGGTCTCAATTGAAGGAACACACATTTTCATGATTTTGTATCTCAATTGGCAGGGAATCACCGTTTTCCATTATTTTTGTATCTAAATGGAAGAAGAAAGCCTTTATGGTGCTGTTTGATGGATTTGAATTGAGGGAAACCGCCCCATTTTCATCATCTTAAGGTTAAAATTGAGGGCAAAACACCACCGTCCCTGGTTTTAAAGGGCTTCCCTTGAGAAGAACCTCTTTATGTGCCATTATAAGAGTTCCATCGAGGGGGGACCCTCATTTGAAGGGACCTTCAGAGAGGAAAAATGTGTCCAAAAGACCCCAAAATGGTGTTTCTTGAGGGAAATTGAAGAGGGAGCTGCATTTCCCCTCATTTTAGGAGGCAAAATTGAGCAAAACTCCTCCTTGATTCACTTTTTATTTGGGTTTAAATTTAGGGGAGACCCTCCTTATGCATCAATTACGGGTCTAAATTGAGAGGGAACCTCCGTTTTCCCCTTGATTCAAGGCTTTGAAATGGCGACTAAAGGGAGTTTTCCCTTAATTCATTAAGAAATTGAAAAAGAACAGTAAAGATGAGCTGGCGCTGCCGGTTTGGACTCAATTTATCTGTCGGGATTGCAAACTCCGACAGACACCGAGCGCCGACGGACGCCCAGCAGTGACTGTGTCACGCCCCGACAGATCAAACAGGGGCTGGAAGCTCCATGGAGCAGCTCAGCGCCTGCTCCACTCTTGCCCCCCAAAGCCCGGGATGGACCGGCGGGTCTGGACACATCCCCATTGAGGAGGGGCAGAGCCGCTGCTCGGGGGCCCCGGGGGATCCTTTATCCCCCTCGTGCAGCTGCGAGCTGCCGAGGAAAAAGTCCTCGTTCCTAGGCTTGAACCCCTGCAGCTTTACCTCTCATTCTCTTGCTCTGATTTGTTTGACAAGAAATTCAATTTATTCCCCCCAGTCGTGTTTCTTGCTCCAGTGACCGGTGAGTGATCTGTCTAGGCCCTTTTCCCGATCCTCAAGTCTTTCCTGATGTGTTCTGTTCCCTGCCCAGGGTGAGGAGGAGAGGGACAGAGCGGTTTCGCTGGCACCAGGCACCTGACCAGGCCCAGCCCACCCCAATAATCCCTGCGATAATTCACGCCACCATTACCCAGGCGCGCGGCGGGTCCGGCTCCGCGGGCAGGCGGCTACAGTAGTTCAAAGTGGGCAAACTGGGACGGAGTGAGAGGAAGCAGGTGGTGCCGGTGGGTGAAATGTCTCTGCTGCGACCTGCCTGGGAAAGGAGGAGGGAGAACCTGGTGCAAAGTAAAGGGGAGAGAAAGAGGGACAAGGCTGGAGCTGTGGAAGGAAGCGGAGATGGCCAAGGGGCAGCTGAGCATTTTGCTTTCCAACTCTGTGGGGGGGAAAGAAAGCGCTGTCAAATCCATCCAGGAAAACAGAGGAGAAATAGCATGTGGTGGGAATCGCCGGCAATTTGGATTCAATATGTCTGTCTGAACTGCAAACGCCGACAGACACCGAGCACCGCTGGACGCCTGCTGGCGTTGCCGTGTGTCCTGCTCCGGCGGCAGCCCGCCTGTCGAGGCCCCCAGCAGCAGCTGCCCGGGGGCTGCGGATCGCGCAGCAGCCAATCGGAAGCGTCGCAGCGTCCGGCAGCCAATAGGAGCCCTGGCCACTCCGGCAGCCAATGGAAAGCGCCGTTACCTGAGGGACCAGGCACAGCTCGAAGCCCCTCACAGCTGCTTCGTTTTTTGGGACATTTGTGGAAAGCTCGGAGTTCTATTTTTTTTCTTTACCTTACCTCTTCCAGGACAGGAGGGATTCCGGCGCGGGGGATATCATGCCTCGGGCGCTTCTGGGCGATTTTGAGGCGGGGGGAGCCCACCGCGGCAGTGGCGGGAAAAGGGGGTGCGGAGTATAAAAGGGGGCGCCGGCGTCGCGGCCCCTCAGTCGGGGGGCGGCGGCGGCGGCGGCAGGAGCTCCGCGGGCTGGCCCGGATGCGGGGACGCCGCCCTGTGCGGCCGAAGGCGCCGGCCCTGAGGCGCGGAGAGAGCGGCGTGGCAGCCGCGCATCGGCTCCGTCATCGGCAGCGCCGCTTCGTGCCGGTAGGGAGCGGGAGAACGCGGCGGCGGGCGGCGGGTGGTGAGTGCCGTCGGCGAGACGGGGCTTGGGCCGCGTGCGGTGTGCGATCTCCCGAGAGCAGCGGGGAGGCCCCCGGGGAGCGGCGGCGGGCGGGGCGCTGTGGGAGCCGGCGCATGTCCCCGAATGAGGCGCCCGGCGCAACGCGCGAGGTGCCAATGAAATAAAATAGAAAACGGTAAAGTGCTATAGAGGAGCCGCACCTAGAGGGCTCTCGGCCCCTGCCCCGTGTCACTAAGGGAGCTGCACCGCGGGAGCGTCGGGGCAGCGCTGCTGGTTAAACAGAGCAGCACGGAAAGGCTGGGAAACGTGAGCGGAATAAAATATTGAGAATGGTCTAAGAAATACTCAAAAGGTACAGCAGCAGGAGTGGCCGCTGCGTGGGTTCACTAAAAGAGCTGCACCGCGGCACCTTTGGGGTGGTGTTGATGGTAAACGTGCGGCACGTAAAAGGACTGGAGGTGTGAGGGAAATAAAATATAGAGAAAGGTCTGAGAAATAATAACAACACCGCAGCAGGAGTAGCCACTTCCTCAGGATAAAATGAGCTGCACCGCGGCGCACCCGGAGCAGGGGCGCTGCTTCAAAGGTGTCACGGCAAAGGTCGAATCTGTGAAGGGTATAAAATAAAATGGTCGAAAATCCTTTAAAAGTACTGCAGCAGGAGTGGCTGCTGCCCCGTGTCACTAAAAGAGCTGCACCGCGGGAGCGTCGGGGCAGCGCTGCTGGTTAAACAGAGCAGCATGGGAAAGGCTGGGAAGTGTGAGCGCAATAAAATACTGACAATGGTCTAAGAAATATTGTAAAGGTACTGCAGCAGGAGTGGCCGCTGCCCCGCGTCACTAAAAGAGCTGCACCGCGGGACGGTCGGGGCAGCGCTGCTGGTTAAAAAGGGGTCCGGAAAGCGTGAGAGGTGTAAAGGGAATGAAATGCTGAGCATGGTAAAAGACGTACAATAAAGATACTGCTGCAGGAGTGGCCGCTGCCCCGCATCACTAAAAGAGCTGCACCGCGGGAGCGTCGGGGCAGCGCTGCTGGTTAAACAGAGCAGCACGGGAAAGGCTGGGAAGTGTGAGCGCAATAAAATACTGACAATGGTCTAAGAAATATTGTAAAGGTACTGCAGCAGGAGTGGCCGCTGCCCCGCGTCACTAAAAGAGCTGCACCGCGGGAGCGTCGGGGCAGCGCTGCTGGTTAAAAAGGGGCCCGGAAAGCGTGAGAGGTGTAAAGGGAATAAAATGCTGAGCATGGTAAACGAGGTACAATAAAGGTACTGCAGCAGGAGTGGCCGCTGCCCCGCGTCACTAAAAGAGCTGCACCGCGGGAGCGTCGGGGCAGCGCTGCTGGTTAAAAAGAGCAGCACGGGAAAGGCTGAGAGGTGTAAAGGGAATGAAATGCTGAGCATGGTAAACGAGGTACAATAAAGGTACAGCAGCAGTTGTGGCCGCTGCGTGGGTTCACTAAAACAGCTGCACCGCGGGACCTTTGGGGTGGTGCTGATGGTAAACGTGCGGCACGTAAAAGGACTGGAGGGGTGAGGGAAATAAAATATAGAGAAAGGTCTGAGAAATAATAACAACACCGCAGCAGGAGTAGCCACTTCCTCAGGATAAAATGAGCTGCACCGCGGCGCACGTGGGGCAGGGGCGCTGCTTCAAAGGTGTCACGGCAAAGGTCGCATCTGTGAAGGGTATAAAATAAAATGGTCGAAAATCCTTTAAAAGTACTGCAGCAGGAGTGGCTGCTGCCCCGTGTCACTAAAAGAGCTGCACCGCGGGAGCGTCGGGGCAGCGCTGCTGGTTAAAAAGGGCTCCGGAAAGCGTGAGAGGTGTAAAGGGAATGAAATGCTGAGCATGGTAAACGAGGTACAATAAAGGTACAGCAGCAGGTGTGGCCGCTGCCCCGCATCACTAAAAGAGCTGCACCTCGGGAACGTCGGGGCAGCGCTGCTGGTTAAAAAGAGCGGCACGGGAAAGGCTGAGAGGTGTAAAGGGAATGAAATGCTGAGCATGGTAAACGAGGTACAATAAAGGTACTGCAGGAGGGGTGGCCGCTGCTCCTTGTCACTAGAAGAGCTTCTCCGAGGCGCCGGTGGGGCTGCGCCGTTCCCGCCTCGGGCGCTTCTGGGCGATTTTGAGGCGGGGGGAGCCCACCGCGGCAGTGGCGGGAAAAGGGGGTGCGGAGTATAAAAGGGGGCGCCGGCGTCGCGGCCCCTCAGTCGGGGGGCGGCGGCGGCGGCGGCAGGAGCTCCGCGGGCTGGCCCGGATGCGGGGACGCCGCCCTGTGCGGCCGAAGGCGCCGGCCCTGAGGCGCGGAGAGAGCGGCGTGGCAGCCGCGCATCGGCTCCGTCATCGGCAGCGCCGCTTCGTGCCGGTAGGGAGCGGGAGAACGCGGCGGCGGGCGGCGGGTGGTGAGTGCCGTCGGCGAGACGGGGCTTGGGCCGCGTGCGGTGTGCGATCTCCCGAGAGCAGCGGGGAGGCCCCCGGGGAGCGGCGGCGGGCGGGGCGCTGTGGGAGCCGGCGCATGTCCCCGAATGAGGCGCCCGGCGCAACGCGCGAGGTGCCAATGAAATAAAATAGAAAACGGTAAAGTGCTATAGAGGAGCCGCACCTAGAGGGCTCTCGGCCCCTGCCCCGTGTCACTAAGGGAGCTGCACCGCGGGAGCGTCGGGGCAGCGCTGCTGGTTAAACAGAGCAGCACGGGAAAGGCTGAGAAACGTCAGCGCAATAAAGTATTGACAATGGTCTAAGAAATATTGTAAAGGTACAGCAGCAGGAGTGGCCGCTGCCCCGCATCACTAAAAGAGCTGCACCGCGGGAGCGTCGGGGCAGCGCTGCTGGTTAAAAAGGGGTCCGGAAAGCGTGAGAGGTGTAAAGGGAATGAAATGCTGAGCATGGTAAACGAGGTACAATAAAGGTACAGCAGCAGGAGTGGCCGCTGCTCCGCATCACTAAAAGAGCTGCACCGCGGGAGCGTCGGGGCAGTGCTGCTGGTTAAAAAGGGGTCCGGAAAGCGTGAGAGGTGTAAAGGGAATAAAATGCTGAGCATGGTAAACGAGGTACAATAAAGGTACTGCAGCAGGAGTGGCCGCTGCTCCGCATCACTAAAAGAGCTGCACCGCGGGACCGTCGGGGCAGCGCTGCTGGTTAAAAAGAGCGGCACGGGAAAGGCTGAGAGGTGTAAAGGGAATAAAATGCTGAGCATGGTAAACGAGGTACAATAAAGGTACAGCAGCAGGAGTGGCCGCTGCCCCGCATCACTAAAAGAGCTGCACCGCGGGACGGTCGGGGCAACGCTGCTGGTTAAAAAGGGGTCCGGAAAGCGTGAGAGGTGTAAAGGGAATAAAATGCTGAGCATGGTAAACGAGGTACAATAAAGGTACTGCAGCAGGAGTGGCCGCTGCCCCGTGTGACTAAAAGAGCTGCACCGCGGGAGCGTCGGGGCAGCGCTGCTGGTTAAAAAGGGGTCCGGAAAGCGTGAGAGGTGTAAAGGGAATAAAATGCTGAGCATGGTAAACGAGGTACAATAAAGGTACTGCAGCAGGAGTGGCCGCTGCCCCGTGTGACTAAAAGAGCTGCACCGCGGGAGCGTCGGGGCAGCGCTGCTGGTTAAAAAGAGCGGCACGGGAAAGGCCGAGAGGTGTAAAGGGAATAAAATGCTGAGCATGGTAAACGAGGTACAATAAAGATACAGCAGCAGGTGTGGCCGCTGCTCCGCATCACTAAAAGAGCTGCACCGCGGGAGCGTCGGGGCAGCGCTGCTGGTTAAAAAGAGCGGCACGGGAAAGGCTGAGAGGTGTAAAGGGAATGAAATGCTGAGCATGGTAAACGAGGTACAATAAAGGTACAGCAGCAGGAGTGGCCGCTGCCCCGCGTCACTAAAAGAGCTGCACCGCGGGAGCGTCGGGGCAGCGCTGCTGGTTAAAAAGAGCGGCACGGAAAGGCTGGGAAGTGTGAGCGCAATAAAATATTGACAATGGTTTAAGAAATACTGTAAAGGTACAGCAGCAGGAGTGGCCGCTGCCCCGCATCACTAAAAGAGCTGCACCGCGGGAGCGTCGGGGCAGCGCTGCTGGTTAAAAAGGGGTCCGGAAAGCGTGAGAGGTGTAAAGGGAATAAAATGCTGAGCATGGTAAACGAGGTACAATAAAGGTACAGCAGCAGGAGTGGCCGCTGCTCCGCGTCACTAAAAGAGCTGCACCGCGGGAGCGTCGGGGCAGCGCTGCTGGTTAAAAAGAGCGGCACGGGAAAGGCTGAGAGGTGTAAAGGGAATAAAATGCTGAGCATGGTAAACGAGGTACAAGAAAGGTACTGCAGCAGGTGTGGCCGCTGCCCCGCGTCACTAAAAGAGCTGCACCGCGGGAGCGTCGGGGCAGCGCTGCTGGTTAAAAAGAGCGGCACGGGAAAGGCTGAGAGGTGTAAAGGGAATGAAATGCTGAGCATGGTAAACGAGGTACAATAAAGATACTGCTGCAGGAGTGGCCGCTGCCCCGCATCACTAAAAGAGCTGCACCGCGGGAGCGTCGGGGCAGCGCTGCTGGTTAAAAAGAGCAGCACGGAAAGGCTGGGAAGTGTGAGCGGAATAACATATTGACAATGGTCTAAGAAATATTGAAAAGGTACTGCAGCAGGAGTGGCCGCTGCCCCGCATCACTAAAAGAGCTGCACCGCGGGACGGTCGGGGAAGCGCTGCTGGTTAAAAAGGGGTCCGGAAAGCGTGAGAGGTGTAAAGGGAATGAAATGCTGAGCATGGTAAACGAGGTACAATAAAGGTACTGCAGCAGGTGTGGCCGCTGCCCCGCATCACTAAAAGAGCTGCACCGCGGGAGCGTCGGGGCAGCGCTGCTGGTTAAAAAGAGCGGCACGGGAAAGCGTGAGAGGTGTAAAGGGAATAAAATGCTGAGCATGGTAAACGAGGTACAATAAAGGTACTTCAGGAGGGGTGGCCGCTGCTCCTTGTCACTAGAAGAGCTTCTCCGAGGCGCCGGTGGGGCTGCGCCGTTCCCGCCTCGGGCGCTTCTGGGCGATTTTGAGGCGGGGGGAGCCCACCGCGGCAGTGGCGGGAAAAGGGGGTGCGGAGTATAAAAGGGGGCGCCGGCGTCGCGGCCCCTCAGTCGGGGGGCGGCGGCGGCGGCGGCAGGAGCTCCGCGGGCTGGCCCGGATGCGGGGACGCCGCCCTGTGCGGCCGAAGGCGCCGGCCCTGAGGCGCGGAGAGAGCGGCGTGGCAGCCGCGCATCGGCTCCGTCATCGGCAGCGCCGCTTCGTGCCGGTAGGGAGCGGGAGAACGCGGCGGCGGGCGGCGGGTGGTGAGTGCCGTCGGCGAGACGGGGCTTGGGCCGCGTGCGGTGTGCGATCTCCCGAGAGCAGCGGGGAGGCCCCCGGGGAGCGGCGGCGGGCGGGGCGCTGTGGGAGCCGGCGCATGTCCCCGAATGAGGCGCCCGGCGCAACGCGCGAGGTGCCAATGAAATAAAATAGAAAACGGTAAAGTGCTATAGAGGAGCCGCACCTAGAGGGCTCTCGGCCCCTGCCCCGTGTCACTAAGGGAGCTGTACCGCGGGAGCGTCGGGGCAGCGCTGCTGGTTAAACAGAGCAGCACGGGAAAGGCTGAGAGGTGTAAAGGGAATAAAATGCTGAGCATGGTAAACGAGGTACAATAAAGGTACTGCAGCAGGTGTGGCCGCTGCCCCGTGTCACTAAAAGAGCTGCACCGCGGGAGCGTCGGGGCAGCGCTGCTGGTTAAACAGAGCAGCACGGGAAAGGCTGGGAAACGTCAGCGCAATAAAGTATTGACAATGGTCTAAGAAATATTGTAAAGGTACTGCAGCAGGAGTGGCCGCTGCCCCGCATCACTAAAAGAGCTGCACCGCGGGACGGTCGGGGCAGCGCTGCTGGTTAAAAAGGGGTCCGGAAAGCGTGAGAGGTGTAAAGGGAATAAAATGCTGAGCATGGTAAACGAGGTACAATAAAGGTACTGCAGCAGGAGTGGCCGCTGCCCCGTGTGACTAAAAGAGCTGCACCGCGGGAGCGTCGGGGCAGCGCTGCTGGTTAAAAAGAGCGGCACGGGAAAGGCTGAGAGGTGTAAAGGGAATGAAATGCTGAGCATGGTAAACGAGGTACAATAAAGGTACAGCAGCAGGAGTGGCCGCTGCTCCGCATCACTAAAAGAGCTGCACCGCGGGAGCGTCGGGGCAGCGCTGCTGGTTAAAAAGGAGTCCGGAAAGCTTGAGAGGTGTAAAGGGAATAAAATGCTGAGCATGGTAAACGAGGTACAATAAAGGTACAGCAGCAGGTGTGGCCGCTGCCCCGTGTGACTAAAAGAGCTGCACCGCGGGAGCGTCGGGGCAGCGCTGCTGGTTAAAAAGAGCGGCACGGGAAAGGCTGAGAGGTGTAAAGGGAATGAAATGCTGAGCATGGTAAACGAGGTACAATAAAGATACTGCTGCAGGAGTGGCCGCTGCCCCGCATCACTAAAAGAGCTGCACCGCGGGAGCGTCGGGGCAGCGCTGCTGGTTAAAAAGAGCAGCATGGGAAAGGCTGGGAAGTGTGAGCGGAATAAAATATTGACAATGGTCTAAGAAATACTGTAAAGGTACTGCAGCAGGAGTGGCCGCTGCCCCGCATCACTAAAAGAGCTGCACCGCGGGACGGTCGGGGAAGCGCTGCTGGTTAAAAAGGGGTCCGGAAAGCGTGAGAGGTGTAAAGGGAATAAAATGCTGAGCATGGTAAACGAGGTACAATAAAGGTACAGCAGCAGGAGTGGCCGCTGCTCCGCATCACTAAAAGAGCTGCACCGCGGGAGCGTCGGGGCAGCGCTGCTGGTTAAAAAGAGCAGCATGGGAAAGGCTGGGAAGTGTGATCGCAATAAAATATTGACAATGGTTTAAGAAATACTGTAAAGGTACAGCAGCAGGAGTGGTCGCTGCCCCGTGTGACTAAAAGAGCTGCACCTCGGGAGCGTCGGGGCAGCGCTGCTGGTTAAAAAGAGCGGCACGGGAAAGCGTGAGAGGTGTAAAGGGAATGAAATGCTGAGCATTGTAAACGAGGTACAATAAAGGTACTGCAGCAGGTGTGGCCGCTGCCCCGCGTCACTAAAAGAGCTGCACCGCGGGACGGTCGGGGCAGCGCTGCTGGCTAAAAAGGGGTCCGGAAAGCGTGAGAGGTGTAAAGGGAATGAAATGCTGAGCATGGTAAAAGAGGTACAATAAAGATACTGCTGCAGGAGTGGCCGCTGCCCCGTGTGACTAAAAGAGCTGCACCGCGGGAGCGTCGGGGCAGCGCTGCTGGTTAAAAAGGAGTCCGGAAAGCTTGAGAGGTGTAAAGGGAATAAAATGCTGAGCATGGTAAACGAGGTACAATAAAGGTACAGCAGCAGGAGTGGCCGCTGCCCCGCGTCACTAAAAGAGCTGCACCGCGGGACCGTCGGGGCAGCGCTGCTGGTTAAAAAGGGGTCCGGAAAGCGTGAGAGGTGTAAAGGGAATAAAATGCTGAGCATGGTAAACGAGGTACAATAAAGGTACAGCAGCAGGAGTGGCCGCTGCTCCGCATCACTAAAAGAGCTGCACCGCGGGAGCGTCGGGGCAGCGCTGCTGGTTAAAAAGAGCGGCACTGGAAAGCGTGAGAGGTGTAAAGGGAATGAAATGCTGAGCGTGGTAAACGAGGTACAAGAAAGGTACAGCAGCAGGTGTGGCCGCTGCCCCGCATCACTAAAAGAGCTGCACCGCGGGACGGTCGGGGCAGCGCTGCTGGTTAAAAAGAGCGGCACGGGAAAGGCTGAGAGGTGTAAAGGGAATGAAATGCTGAGCATGGTAAACGAGGTACAATAAAGGTACAGCAGCAGGTGTGGCCGCTGCCCCGTGTCACTAAAAGAGCTGCACCGCGGGAGCGTCGGGGCAGTGCTGGGGGTTAAAAAGGGGTCCGGAAAGCGTGAGAGGTGTAAAGGGAATAAAATGCTGAGCATGGTAAGCGAGGTACAATAAAGGTACAGCAGCAGGTGAGGGCGCTGCCCCGTGTCACTAAAAGAGCTGCACCGCGGGAGCGTCGGGGCAGCGCTGCTGGTTAAAATGAGCGGCACGGGAAAGGCTGAGAGGTGTAAAGGGAATGAAATGCTGAGCATGGTAAACGAGGTACAATAAAGGTACAGCAGCAGGTGTGGCCGCTGCCCCGCGTCACTAAAAGAGCTGCACCGCGGGACGGTCGGGGCAGCGCTGCTGGTTAAAAAGGGGTCCGGAAAGCGTGAGAGGTGTAAAGGGAATAAAATGCTGAGCATGGTAAACGAGGTACAATAAAGGTACTGCAGCAGGTGTGGCCGCTGCCCCGCATCACTAAAAGAGCTGCACCGCGGGAGCGTCGGGGCAGCGCTGCTGTTGAAAAAGAGCGGCACGGGAAAGGCTGAGAGGTGTAAAGGGAATGAAATGCTGAGCATGGTAAAAGAGGTACAATAAAGATACTGCAGCAGGAGTGGCCGCTGCCCCGCGTCACTAAAAGAGCTGCACCGCGGGACCGTCGGGGCAGCGCTGCTGGTTAAAAAGGGGTCCGGAAAGCGTGAGAGGTGTAAAGGGAATGAAATGCTGAGCATGGTAAACGAGGTACAATAAAGGTACAGCAGCAGGAGTGGCCGCTGCTCCGCATCACTAAAAGAGCTGCACCGCGGGAGCGTCGGGGCAGCGCTGCTGGTTAAAAAGAGCAGCACGGGAAAGGCTGAGAGGTGTAAAGGGAATGAAATGCTGAGCATGGTAAAAGAGGTACAATAAAGGTACAGCAGCAGGAGTGGCCGCTGCCCCGCATCACTAAAAGAGCTGCACCGCGGGAGCGTCGGCGTAGCGCTGCTGGTTAAAAAGAGCGGCACGGGAAAGGCTGAGAGGTGTAAAGGGAATGAAATGCTGAGCATGGTAAACGAGGTACAATAAAGGTACAGCAGCAGGTGTAGCTGCCCCGTGTCACTAAAAGAGCTGCACCGCGGGAGCGTCGGGGCAGTGCTGCTGGTTAAAAAGGGGTCCGGAAAGCGTGAGAGGTGTAAAGGGAATGAAATGCTGAGCATGGTAAACGAGGTACAATAAAGGTACTGCAGCAGGTGTAGCTGCCCCGTGTCACTAAAAGAGCTGCACCGCGGGAGCGTCGGGGCAGCGCTGCTGGTTAAAAAGAGCGGCACGGGAAAGGCTGAGAGGTGTAAAGGGAATAAAATGCTGAGCATGGTAAACGAGGTACAATAAAGGTACAGCAGCAGGTGTAGCTGCCCCGTGTCACTAAAAGAGCTGCACCGCGGGACGGTCGGGGCAGCGCTGCTGGTTAAAAAGGGGTCCGGAAAGCGTGAGAGGTGTAAAGGGAATGAAATGCTGAGCATGGTAAAAGAGGTACAATAAAGATACTGCAGCAGGTGTGGCCGCTGCCCCGCATCACTAAAAGAGCTGCACCGCGGGAGCGTCGGGGCAGCTCTGCTGGTTAAAAAGGGGTCCGGAAAGCGTGAGAGGTGTAAAGGGAATGAAATGCTGAGCATGGTAAACGAGGTACAATAAAGGTAGTGCAGCAGGTGTGGCCGCTGCCCCGCATCACTAAAAGAGCTGCACCTCGGGAGCGTCGGGGCAGCGCTGCTGGTTAAACAGAGCAGCATGGGAAAGGCTGGGAAGTGTGAGCGCAATAAAATATTGAAAATGGTCTAAGAAATATTGAAAAGGTACTGCAGCAGGAGTGGCCGCTGCCCCGCATCACTAAAAGAGCTGCACGCGGGAGCGTCGGCGTAGCGCTGCTGGTTAAAAAGAGCGGCACGGGAAAGGCTGAGAGGTGTAAAGGGAATGAAATGCTGAGCATGGTAAACGAGGTACAATAAAGGTACTGCAGCAGGTGTGGCCGCTGCCCCGTGTCACTAAAAGAGCTGCACCGCGGGAGCGTCGGGGCAGCGCTGCTGGTTAAAAAGAGCGGCACGGGAAAGGCTGAGAGGTGTAAAGGGAATGAAATGCTGAGCATGGTAAACGAGGTACAATAAAGGTACTGCAGCAGGTGTGGCCGCTGCCCCGCATCACTAAAAGAGCTGCACCGCGGGACGGTCGGGGCAGCGCTGCTGGTTAAAAAGGGGTCCGGAAAGCGTGAGAGGTGTAAAGGGAATGAAATGCTGAGCATGGTAAAAGAACTACAATAAAGATACTGCTGCAGGAGTGGCCGCTGCCCCGCATCACTAAAAGAGCTGCACCGCGGGAGCGTCGGGGCAGTGCTGCTGGTTAAAAAGGGGTCCGGAAAGCGTGAGAGGTGTAAAGGGAATAAAATGCTGAGCATGGTAAAAGAGGTACAATAAAGATACTGCAGCAGGTGTGGCCGCTGCCCCGCATCACTAAAAGAGCTGCACCGCGGGAGCGTCGGGGCAGCTCTGCTGGTTAAAAAGGGGTCCGGAATGCGTGAGAGGTGTAAAGGGAATGAAATGCTGAGCATGGTAAACGAGGTACAATAAAGGTACTGCAGCAGGTGTGGCCGCTGCCCCGCATCACTAAAAGAGCTGCACCGCGGGAGCATCGGGGCAGCGCTGCTGGTTAAACAGAGCAGCATGGGAAAGGCTGGGAAGTGTGAGCGCAATAAAATATTGAAAATGGTCTA
This sequence comes from Coloeus monedula, assembly GCF_965178545.1. Lineage (NCBI taxonomy): Eukaryota > Metazoa > Chordata > Aves > Passeriformes > Corvidae > Coloeus > Coloeus monedula. The sequence goes on along the minus strand of NW_028120613.1, from coordinate 9,573 downwards.
AGAAATATTGAAAAGGTACTGCAGCAGGAGTGGCCGCTGCCCCGCATCACTAAAAGAGCTGCACCGCGGGACGGTCGGGGCAGCGCTGCTGGTTAAAAAGGAGTCCGGAAAGCGTGAGAGGTGTAAAGGGAATGAAATGCTGAGCATGGTAAACGAGGTACAATAAAGGTACAGCAGCAGGTGTGGCCGCTGCCCCGTGTGACTAAAAGAGCTGCACCGCGGGAGCGTCGGGGCAGCGCTGCTGGTTAAAAAGAGCGGCACGGGAAAGGCTGAGAGGTGTAAAGGGAATGAAATGCTGAGCATGGTAAACGAGGTACAATAAAGGTACTGCAGCAGGTGTAGCTGCCCCGTGTCACTAAAAGAGCTGCACCGCGGGAGCGTCGGGGCAGCGCTGCTGGTTAAAAAGAGCGGCACGGGAAAGGCTGAGAGGTGTAAAGGGAATAAAATGCTGAGCATGGTAAACGAGGTACAATAAAGGTACAGCAGCAGGTGTAGCTGCCCCGTGTCACTAAAAGAGCTGCACCGCGGGAGCGTCGGGGCAGTGCTGCTGGTTAAAAAGGGGTCCGGAAAGCGTGAGAGGTGTAAAGGGAATGAAATGCTGAGCATGGTAAACGAGGTACAATAAAGGTACAGCAGCAGGTGTGGCCGCTGCCCCGCGTCACTAAAAGAGCTGCACCGCGGGAGCGTCGGGGCAGCGCTGCTGGTTAAAAAGAGCGGCACGGGAAAGGCTGAGAGGTGTAAAGGGAATAAAATGCTGAGCATGGTAAACGAGGTACAATAAAGGTACTGCAGCAGGTGTGGCCGCTGCCCCGCGTCACTAAAAGAGCTGCACCGCGGGACGGTCGGGGCAGCGCTGCAGGTTAAAAAGGGGTCCGGAAAGCGTGAGAGGTGTAAAGGGAATAAAATGCTGAGCATGGTAAAAGAGGTTCAATAAAGATACTGCAGCAGGAGTGGCCGCTGCCCCGCATCACTAAAAGAGCTGCACCGCGGGAGCGTCGGGGCAGCGCTGCTGGTTAAACAGAGCAGTATGGGAAAGGCTGAGAGGTGTAAAGGGAATGAAATGCTGAGCATGGTAAACGAGGTACAATAAAGATACTGCAGCAGGTGTGGCCGCTGCCCCGCATCACTAAAAGAGCTGCACCGCGGGACCGTCGGGGCAGCGCTGCTGGTTAAAAAGAGCAGCACGGAAAGGCTGGGAAGTGTGAGCGGAATAAAATATTTACAATGGTCTAAGAAATATTGTAAAGGTACAGCAGCAGGAGTGGCCGCTGCCCCGCATCACTAAAAGAGCTGCACCGCGGGACGGTCGGGGCAGCGCTGCTGGTTAAAAAGTGGTCCGGAAAGCGTGAGAGGTGTAAAGGGAATGAAATGCTGAGCATGGTAAACGAGGTACAATAAAGGTACTGCAGCAGGTGTGGCCGCTGCCCCGCATCACTAAAAGAGCTGCACCGCGGGAGCATCGGGGCAGCGCTGCTGGTTAAACAGAGCAGCATGGGAAAGGCTGGGAAGTGTGAGCGCAATAAAATATTGAAAATGGTCTAAGAAATATTGAAAAGGTACTGCAGCAGGAGTGGCCGCTGCCCCGCATCACTAAAAGAGCTGCACCGCGGGACGGTCGGGGCAGCGCTGCTGGTTAAAAAGGGGTCCGGAAAGCGTGAGAGGTGTAAAGGGAATGAAATGCTGAGCATGGTAAACGAGGTACAATAAAGGTACAGCAGCAGGTGTGGCCGCTGCCCCGCACCACTAAAAGAGCTGCACCGCGGGAGCGTCGGGGCAGCGCTGCTGGTTAAACAGAGCAGCATTGGAAAGGCCTGGAAGTGTGAGCGCAATAAAATATTGACAATGGTTTAAGAAATACTGTAAAGGTACTGCACCAGGTGTGGCCGCTGCCCCGCATCACTAAAAGAGCTGCACCGCGGGAGCGTCGGGGCAGCGCTGCTGGTTAAAAAGAGCGGCACGGGAAAGCGTGAGAGGTGTAAAGGGAATAAAATGCTGAGCATGGTAAAAGAGGTACAATAAAGATACTGCAGCAGGTGTGGCCGCTGCCCCGCATCACTAAAAGAGCTGCACCGCGGGACCGTCGGGGCAGCGCTGCTGGCTAAAAAGGGGTCCGGAAAGCGTGAGAGGTGTAAAGGGAATGAAATGCTGAGCATGGTAAAAGAGGTACAATAAAGATACTGCAGCAGGAGTGGCCGCTGCCCCGCATCACTAAAAGAGCTGCACCTCGGGAGCGTCGGGGCAGCGCTGCTGGTTAAAAAGGGGTCCGGAAAGCGTGAGAGGTGTAAAGGGAATGAAATGCTGAGCATGGTAAACGAGGTACAATAAAGGTACAGCAGCAGGTGTGGCCGCTGCCCCGTGTCACTAAAAGAGCTGCACCGCGGGAGCGTCGGGGCAGCGCTGCTGGTTAAAAAGGGGTCCGGAAAGCGTGAGAGGTGTAAAGGGAATAAAATGCTGAGCATGGTAAGCGAGGTACAATAAAGGTACAGCAGCAGGTGAGGGCGCTGCCCCGTGTCACTAAAAGAGCTGCACCGCGGGAGCGTCGGGGCAGCGCTGCTGGTTAAAATGAGCGGCACGGGAAAGGCTGAGAGGTGTAAAGGGAATGAAATGCTGAGCATTGTAAACGAGGTACAATAAAGGTACAGCAGCAGGTGTGGCCGCTGCCCCGCATCACTAAAAGAGCTGCACCGCGGGACGGTCGGGGCAGCGCTGCTGGTTAAAAAGGGGTCCGGAAAGCGTGAGAGGTGTAAAGGGAATAAAATGCTGAGCATGGTAAACGAGGTACAATAAAGGTACTGCAGCAGGTGTGGCCGCTGCCCCGTGTGACTAAAAGAGCTGCACCGCGGGAGCGTCGGGGCAGCGCTGCTGGTTAAAAAGAGCGGCACGGGAAAGGCTGAGAGGTGTAAAGGGAATGAAATGCTGAGCATGGTAAAAGAGGTACAATAAAGATACTGCAGCAGGAGTGGCCGCTGCCCCGCGTCACTAAAAGAGCTGCACCGCGGGACCGTCGGGGCAGCGCTGCTGGTTAAAAAGGGGTCCGGAAAGCGTGAGAGGTGTAAAGGGAATAAAATGCTGAGCATGGTAAACGAGGTACAATAAAGGTACAGCAGCAGGTGTGGCCGCTGCCCCGTGTCACTAAAAGAGCTGCACCGCGGGAGCGTCGGGGCAGCGCTGCTGGTTAAAAAGAGCGGCACGGGAAAGGCTGAGAGGTGTAAAGGGAATGAAATGCTGAGCATGGTAAACGAGGTACAATAAAGGTACAGCAGCAGGTGTGGCCGCTGCCCCGCGTCACTAAAAGAGCTGCACCGCGGGACGGTCGGGGCAGCGCTGCAGGTTAAAAAGGGGTCCGGAATGCGTGAAAGGTGTAAAGGGAATAAAATGCTGAGCATGGTAAAAGAGGTTCAATAAAGATACTGCAGCAGGAGTGGCCGCTGCCCCGCATCACTAAAAGAGCTGCACCGCGGGAGCGTCGGGGCAGCGCTGCTGGTTAAACAGAGCAGCACGGGAAAGGCTGAGAGGTGTAAAGGGAATGAAATGCTGAGCATGGTAAACGAGGTACAATAAAGGTACAGCAGCAGGAGTGGCCGCTGCTCCGCATCACTAAAAGAGCTGCACCGCGGGAGCGTCGGGGCAGCGCTGCTGGTTAAAAAGAGCAGCACGGGAAAGGCTGAGAGGTGTAAAGGGAATGAAATGCTGAGCATGGTAAAAGAGGTACAATAAAGGTACAGCAGCAGGAGTGGCCGCTGCCCCGCATCACTAAAAGAGCTGCACCGCGGGACCGTCGGGGCAGTGCTGCTGGTTAAAAAGGGGTCCGGAAAGCGTGAGAGGTGTAAAGGGAATGAAATGCTGAGCATGGTAAACGAGGTACAATAAAGGTACAGCAGCAGGTGTGGCCGCTGCCCCGTGTCACTAAAAGAGCTGCACCGCGGGAGCGTCGGGGCAGCGCTGCTGGTTAAAAGGAGCGGCACGGGAAAGCGTGAGAGGTGTAAAGGGAATAAAATGCTGAGCATGGTAAACGAGGTACAATAAAGGTACTGCAGCAGGTGTGGCCGCTGCTCCGCATCACTAAAAGAGCTGCACCGCGGGACGGTCGGGGCAGCGCTGCTGGCTAAAAAGGGGTCCGGAAAGCGTGAGAGGTGTAAAGGGAATGAAATGCTGAGCATGGTAAAAGAGGTACAATAAAGGTACTGCAGCAGGTGTGGCCGCTGCCCCGCATCACTAAAAGAGCTGCACCGCGGGAGCGTCGGGGCAGTGCTGCTGGTTAAAAAGGGGTCCGGAAAGCGTGAGAGGTGTAAAGGGAATGAAATGCTGAGCATGGTAAACGAGGTACAATAAAGGTAGTGCAGCAGGTGTGGCCGCTGCCCCGTGTGACTAAAAGAGCTGCACCGCGGGAGCGTCGGGGCAGCGCTGCTGGTTAAAAAGAGCGGCACGGGAAAGGCTGAGAGGTGTAAAGGGAATGAAATGCTGAGCATGGTAAACGAGGTACAATAAAGGTACAGCAGCAGGTGTGGCCGCTGCCCCGCATCACTAAAAGAGCTGCACCGCGGGACCGTCGGGGCAGCGCTGCTGGTTAAACAGAGCAGTATGGGAAAGGCTGGGAAGTGTGAGCGCAATAAAATATTGAAAATGGTCTAAGAAATATTGAAAAGGTACTGCAGCAGGTGTGGCCGCTGCCCCGCATCACTAAAAGAGCTGCACCGCGGGACGGTCGGGGCAGCGCTGCTGGTTAAAAAGGGGTCCGGAAAGCGTGAGAGGTGTAAAGGGAATGAAATGCTGAGCATGGTAAACGAGGTACAATAAAGGTACAGCAGCAGGTGTAGCCGCTGCCCCGTGTCACTAAAAGAGCTGCACCGCGGGAGCGTCGGGGCAGTGCTGCTGGTTAAAAAGGGGTCCGGAAAGCGTGAGAGGTGTAAAGGGAATGAAATGCTGAGCATGGTAAACGAGGTACAATAAAGGTACTGCAGCAGGTGTGGCCGCTGCCCCGCGTCACTAAAAGAGCTGCACCGCGGGACCGTCGGGGCAGCGCTGCTGGTTAAAAAGGGGTCCGGAAAGCGTGAGAGGTGTAAAGGGAATAAAATGCTGAGCATGGTAAACGAGGTACAATAAAGGTACTGCAGCAGGTGTAGCTGCCCCGTGTGACTAAAAGAGCTGCACCGCGGGAGCGTCGGGGCAGCGCTGCTGGTTAAAAAGTGCGGCACGGGAAAGGCTGAGAGGTGTAAAGGGAATGAAATGCTGAGCATGGTAAACGAGGTACAATAAAGGTACTGCAGCAGGTGTGGCCGCTGCCCCGTGTGACTAAAAGAGCTGCACCGCGGGACCGTCGGGGCAGCGCTGCTGGTTAAAAAGTGCGGCACGGGAAAGGCTGAGAGGTGTAAAGGGAATGAAATGCTGAGCATGGTAAACGAGGTACAATAAAGGTACAGCAGCAGGTGTGGCCGCTGCCCCGCATCACTAAAAGAGCTGCACCGCGGGAGCGTCGGGGCAGCGCTGCTGGTTAAAAAGAGCAGCATGGGAAAGGCTGGGAAGTGTGAGCGCAATAAAATATTGACAATGGTTTAAGAAATACTGTAAAGGTACAGCAGCAGGAGTGGCCGCTGCCCCGTGTGACTAAAAGAGCTGCACCTCGGGAGCGTCGGGGCAGCGCTGCTGGTTAAAAAGAGCGGCACGGGAAAGGCTGAGAGGTGTAAAGGGAATGAAATGCTGAGCATGGTAAACGAGGTACAATAAAGGTACTGCAGCAGGTGTGGCCGCTGCCCCGCGTCACTAAAAGAGCTGCACCGCGGGACGGTCGGGGCAGCGCTGCTGGTTAAAAAGGGGTCCGGAAAGCGTGAGAGGTGTAAAGGGAATGAAATGCTGAGCATGGTAAAAGAGGTACAATAAAGATACTGCAGCAGGTGTGGCCGCTGCCCCGCATCACTAAAAGAGCTGCACCGCGGGACCGTCGGGGCAGCTCTGCTGGTTAAAAAGGGGTCCGGAAAGCGTGAGAGGTGTAAAGGGAATGAAATGCTGAGCATGGTAAACGAGGTACAATAAAGGTACAGCAGCTGGAGTGGCCGCTGCTCCGCGTCACTAAAAGAGCTGCACCGCGGGAGCGTCGGGGCAGCGCTGCTGGTTAAACAGAGCAGCATGGGAAAGGCTGGGAAGTGTGAGCGCAATAAAATATTGAAAATGGTCTAAGAAATATTGAAAAGGTACAGCAGCAGGAGTGGCCGCTGCCCCGCATCACTAAAAGAGCTGCACGCGGGAGCGTCGGCGTAGCGCTGCTGGTTAAAAAGAGCGGCACGGGAAAGGCTGAGAGGTGTAAAGGGAATGAAATGCTGAGCATGGTAAACGAGGTACAATAAAGGTTACTGCAGCAGGAGTGGCCGCTGCCCCGCATCACTAAAAGAGCTGCACCGCGGGACCGTCGGGGCAGCGCTGCTGGTTAAAAAGAGCAGCACGGAAAGGCTGGGAAGTGTGAGCGGAATAAAATATTGACAATGGTCTAAGAAATATTGTAAAGGTACAGCAGCAGGAGTGGCCGCTGCCCCGCATCACTAAAAGAGCTGCACCGCGGGACGGTCGGGGCAGCGCTGCTGGTTAAAAAGGGGTCCGGAAAGCGTGAGAGGTGTAAAGGGAATAAAATGCTGAGCATGGTAAACGAGGTACAATAAAGGTACAGCAGCAGGAGTGGCCGCTGCTCCGCGTCACTAAAAGAGCTGCACCGCGGGAGCGTCGGGGCAGCGCTGCTGGTTAAACAGAGCAGCATGGGAAAGGCTGGGAAGTGTGAGCGCAATAAAATATTGAAAATGGTCTAAGAAATATTGAAAAGGTACTGCAGCAGGAGTGGCCGCTGCCCCGCATCACTAAAAGAGCTGCACCGCGGGACCGTCGGGGCAGCGCTGCTGGTTAAAAAGGGGTCCGGAAAGCGTGAGAGGTGTAAAGGGAATGAAATGCTGAGCATGGTAAACGAGGTACAATAAAGGTACAGCAGCAGGAGTGGCCGCTGCTCCGCATCACTAAAAGAGCTGCACCGCGGGACGGTCGGGGCAGCGCTGCTGGTTAAAAAGGGGTCCGGAAAGCGTGAGAGGTGTAAAGGGAATAAAATGCTGAGCATGGTAAACGAGGTACAATAAAGGTACTGCAGCAGGTGTGGCCGCTGCCCCGTGTGACTAAAAGAGCTGCACCGCGGGAGCGTCGGGGCAGCGCTGCTGGTTAAAAAGAGCGGCACGGGAAAGGCTGAGAGGTGTAAAGGGAATGAAATGCTGAGCATGGTAAACGAGGTACAATAAAGATACTGCAGGAGGGGTGGCCGCTGCTCCTTGTCACTAGAAGAGCTTCTCCGAGGCGCCGGTGGGGCTGCGCCGTTCCCGCCTCGGGCGCTTCTGGGCGATTTTGAGGCGGGGGGAGCCCACCGCGGCGGTGGCGGGAAAAGGGGGTGCGGAGTATAAAAGGGGGCGCCGGCGTCGCGGCCCCTCAGTCGGGGGGCGGCGGCGGCGGCGGCAGGAGCTCCGCGGGCTGGCCCGGATGCGGGGACGCCGCCCTGTGCGGCCGAAGGCGCCGGCCCTGAGGCGCGGAGAGAGCGGCGTGGCAGCCGCGCATCGGCTCCGTCATCGGCAGCGCCGCTTCGTGCCGGTAGGGAGCGGGAGAACGCGGCGGCGGGCGGCGGGTGGTGAGTGCCGTCGGCGAGACGGGGCTTGGGCCGCGTGCGGTGTGCGATCTCCCGAGAGCAGCGGGGAGGCCCCCGGGGAGCGGCGGCGGGCGGGGCGCTGTGGGAGCCGGCGCATGTCCCCGAATGAGGCGCCCGGCGCAACGCGCGAGGTGCCAATGAAATAAAATAGAAAACGGTAAAGTGCTATAGAGGAGCCGCACCTAGAGGGCTCTCGGCCCCTGCCCCGTGTCACTAAGGGAGCTGTACCGCGGGAGCGTCGGGGCAGCGCTGCTGGTTAAACAGAGCAGCACGGGAAAGGCTGGGAAACGTCAGCGCAATAAAGTATTGACAATGGTCTAAGAAATATTGTAAAGGTACAGCAGCAGGAGTGGCCGCTGCCCCGCATCACTAAAAGAGCTGCACCGCGGGACGGTCGGGGCAGCGCTGCAGGTTAAAAAGGGGTCCGGAATGCGTGAAAGGTGTAAAGGGAATAAAATGCTGAGCATGGTAAAAGAGGTACAATAAAGATACTGCTGCAGGAGTGGCCGCTGCCCCGCATCACTAAAAGAGCTGCACCGCGGGAGCGTCGGGGCAGCGCTGCTGGTTAAACAGAGCAGCATGGGAAAGGCTGAGAGGTGTAAAGGGAATGAAATGCTGAGCATGGTAAACGAGGTACAATAAAGGTACAGCAGCAGGAGTGGCCGCTGCTCCGCATCACTAAAAGAGCTGCACCGCGGGAGCGTCGGGGCAGCGCTGCTGGTTAAAAAGAGCAGCACGGGAAAGGCTGAGAGGTGTAAAGGGAATGAAATGCTGAGCATGGTAAAAGAGGTACAATAAAGGTACAGCAGCAGGAGTGGCCGCTGCCCCGCATCACTAAAAGAGCTGCACCGCGGGACCGTCGGGGCAGTGCTGCTGGTTAAAAAGGGGTCCGGAAAGCGTGAGAGGTGTAAAGGGAATGAAATGCTGAGCATGGTAAACGAGGTACAATAAAGGTACAGCAGCAGGTGTGGCCGCTGCCCCGTGTGACTAAAAGAGCTGCACCGCGGGACCGTCGGCGCAGCGCTGCTGGTTAAAAAGAGCGGCACGGGAAAGGCTGAGAGGTGTAAAGGGAATGAAATGCTGAGCATGGTAAACGAGGTACAATAAAGGTACAGCAGCAGGTGTGGCCGCTGCCCCGTGTGACTAAAAGGGCTGCACCGCGGGAGCGTCGGGGCAGCGCTGCTGGTTAAACAGAGCAGCATGGGAAAGGCCTGGAAGTGTGAGCGCAATAAAATATTGACAATGGTCTAAGAAATACTGTAAAGGTACTGCACCAGGTGTGGCCGCTGCCCCGTGTCACTAAAAGAGCTGCACCGCGGGAGCGTCGGGGCAGCGCTGCTGGTTAAAAGGAGCGGCACGGGAAAGCGTGAGAGGTGTAAAGGGAATAAAATGCTGAGCATGGTAAACGAGGTACAATAAAGGTACTGCAGCAGGTGTGGCCGCTGCTCCGCATCACTAAAAGAGCTGCACCGCGGGACGGTCGGGGCAGCGCTGCTGGCTAAAAAGGGGTCCGGAAAGCGTGAGAGGTGTAAAGGGAATGAAATGCTGAGCATGGTAAAAGAGGTACAATAAAGGTACAGCAGCAGGTGTGGCCGCTGCCCCGCATCACTAAAAGAGCTGCACCGCGGGACCGTCGGGGCAGCGCTGCTGGTTAAACAGAGCAGTATGGGAAAGGCTGGGAAGTGTGAGCGCAATAAAATATTGAAAATGGTCTAAGAAATATTGTAAAGGTACTGCAGCAGGAGTGGCCGCTGCCCCGCATCACTAAAAGAGCTGCACCGCGGGACGGTCGGGGCAGCGCTGCTGGTTAAAAAGGGGTCCGGAAAGCGTGAGAGGTGTAAAGGGAATAAAATGCTGAGCATGGTAAACGAGGTACAATAAAGGTACAGCAGCAGGAGTGGCCGCTG